>NW_027466056.1:4455000-4740000 GCF_046127955.1 Nelusetta ayraudi
TGGGGGGAGTTGGTGCATGCACAGTTCCACATTAGTGGTGCGCTGCGCTCCTTTTTGAAGTCCTCCCCGCAGCCGGGCCGCCCCGGGCGACGGGATTTCCTACCGTCCAAGCAACCGAACCCTTCTGTTCCTCGGCGACGGATAAACCTCACTTTGAATGACCCTCAAAGAGGGAGGGGGAGGATGGGGAGGAGGACAGGGGGGTGCCGACGGGAAGAAGTTTGTGTCTTGGAGTGCGGGGTGGAATCAAATTAGAAATGAAAGCCAAAAGAGATATACAACATTACTTTAATTAAAGCTGGCTTGTGAGATAAATGTAAAAAAAGAAAGCCAAAAGCTGTGTACCCTGCTGAAAACACCATGCGGTTCAAATGTATGTTTGTTTTTGTTGTTTCTTGTGAGGGGCACTGCTGTTTGTTAACACCCTGTTGCCATTTCTGCCTCTGTTTTCACGATTTAGAGAGGAATACCGGCATTAAGGGACAGTTACAGTAATGCTAATTCCTGGTGACCGGCCCTTCTTGCCTGCTCTCTGAGATTCCCTCACCCATGAGCCGTATACGAAGACGGGCGGAGTAACCCTGAGGTCACCCCTTGGTTTTGCGAATACCCATTCTGAAGCCTGGAGACAGGATTTTGCAATCAGTGCCGTGTTGGGTTTCAGGTTTGTTTTGAAACGAGAGGATTCCATATTTACATGCGTGGGCGGTACCAAAGGCGAGCTATGATTTGGCTGTGAATGCAGCGTATGCACATCGGACAAAGTGGCCTGCAAGCCCTATTGAATGAATTTCTTAATATCATTTCAGACCAACCAAAAACTTTGAACCAGCTCGACTTTCGTGCTGCTCTCTGTTTGTTTTTGCAACCATTTTTTGTTGGTCCCTGCTGGCCAACGATAGAATGCAGGCGTTTGGCACTTTGGCCTTTCTCACGTGTGTAATTGCTTTGAGAAAAAAAATGGCTGGAACACCATTGCAATTTTTTTCAACCACTATTTTTGGTCATGCAAGGCGGCTACAGATGTTCAAGTTCACCGGTAAAACTCACCAGCATTCCCAGGAAATATCCAGCGCCTCGTCTCAAACGTAGCCCCACTGTGCCCGCTGCTATTAGCGCCTGCTGAAAGTATTTATCCAGTAACTTTGAAGAGATCGTCAATCACGTCCCCCTGAAAATTACCAGTTGAGCATCGACCCTGATGAACCGCTCGGCAGCCGCTGGAACACTGATCTGTCAGTCATGGTAAGTGTTTTTTTCCTGGTGCTTGACGCCGCCACCGCCACCGCCGCGGACGGAAGTGAGTCCCTGCTGAAGGACTAGCGCGCTGCCTGATTCAGTTTCCCCGTGTGCCGGAGAAGTGCACGTTTTTCAGGTGAGCGTTGCCATGGGTGACGGAGGATCTGAGCGTCTTGTAAGACCAGGACATCAGAGAATTGATCGCAGCCGAAGAATTGGGAAAAAAAGAGAAGAAAATGTTGGAGATAAAGAAGCGGTGAGGGGGAAAAAGGGAGGATGGCAGGAAGCGGCAAAGAAAACTCAACTCTGGGGACTGTTTGGAATCTGAAGTCAAGCTCGACATCTTTGAAGGCAGGCCAACAGGAATCTGTGCCGCCAAAGTGAGTCCTATTTTTTTTTTTTTTTTTTTTCCCTTTCTAACCACCCCTGCGTAAAGAAGCAATTTCTGCTCCTCTGACTTTCTTCCACTGGAACTTTAAATATTCCATGAGAGCTTTTTTTTTTTTTTAAGTGACAAAAAAAAAAAAAAAAAACAGATGTGTGGCGGCCTTGTAAAGCGTCATTTAGCTAGGGTTCGTTCTCACAGAAGGAAAGGGCCGCGCGATGCTGAATTAAAAATCGCTGAGCCGATACCAAGGAACCAACCAGCCGGTATCATTGATATTGACGCCAATGCCAATTCTTTTTACCTGCGAGTGACTCTTTCTGAAGGAACGAGGGTCAAGTATCAATCCCTTCCTGCTAGCATCAATTTGATACAGATACCAATGCTGGTATCGGAGTCTAGACAATGGAGATATTAGATAGGTTTTCCCTCATGCCGCCATAAAAACCCAATAAATACCAAACTTTTATTCCTTTTATGCTGGAAAAGAAAAAGAAAAATCCCAGCAGGAATGCATATACATATATATATATATATGTATATATATATATATATACATATATATATATATATACATATATATATATATACATATGTATATATATATATATATATATATATATATATATACATATGTATATATATATATATATATATATATATATATATATATATATATATATATATATATATATATATATATATACATATACGACAGTAGCTGAGAAATAGAACAGCATTGACTTTTGTGTTGTTTTGTTTTTTGTTTCTTGTTTTCTTTTTGGATTGAAGCAAGCAGCGCTTTGCCGTTTGATGTCGGGAGCGCAGCCGTTGCCTACGCCTCTGCAAATTAGGGCGCCGAGTTAAAGGCCTGGATGCGTCAACGCCCGGGCGGTAGAAGAAGGAAAACACGTCGGAGTTAATTGGACACAATGCGCGCTTTGACTATTTGGTCCTTCGCCTCCTGAGAGGAGCGCACCGTTAAATAAGGGGCCATTCGTTTGGCAGTTTCTCAGTGGGAACGCTCAGCGATAACTGGAAGGATCGATTAATCAAGGGCGGATTCGCACTGTCAATGGCTATTTGTTCTAACAATAAGAATTAAAGGTCCAGTGTGTGAAATTTGGTCTGATTTTCTATTGCTAAAAGCTCAATATACTGTCTGTAAATACATTAATAAAAGTGGATGCTCACAGTACAACAAAAGTCATTTGGTATTCCTACCCATAGAACGGTTCTTATTTATATATTAGTATATGCATCGAGCAAGGATCTTGCTCCCAGTTAACTTCTACGCATCTCCTACCTAAAGAAAAAAAAAATCTTGGTTTAAACTTTCTTCCCCTCGCAGGGCTAAATATGCTTTTTTTTAAAAAAAAAAAAAAAAAAAAAAAGATCTATCACGTTTTCTGGCTATCGTGAGGAAATTACAGCAAAGCCAGGAATCTAAAACATTTATGGCGTTTCATGTCTTGCGCTCTCATTCAGATCGAATTGCAAACTTGCAACTTGTGGTTAGTGTCGCTGCCGGAAAAAGGACCTGCAAAACCCAACACCTGTTTCGCCACCCTGTCAGCGATAACGAGGCCACCAGCTCATAAGTGAACATCAAGGATCTGTGTTTTTGCTTTGGCTCCTCTGTTGCCTTTTGATTCCGGGCCTGGTCCAGGTGCAGCAGCTACCGCCGCCACGGCTGCCTTTCAGAGGCCATTCGGCAACACCAAAGGAGACACTAATTTGCGTCGCTAACACTTCCACTGTGGATCGGAGCGCTCCCTGACGCCGCTGTGCCCCGCAGGTCAGCTTGATGAGCAAACATTAGTGAGGGTGCGCCATGCCGCAGTCAGATATAATGAGCTACATCGCCCACGGAGCTTTGTCTCGCTCCCTCTGTCAAAGGCGCACGGATAGAGCTAGCATTTTAATAAGTTATGAGTAACAGACACATTAGGAATGCTAATCGGATGCTAATGACATTTGTCTACGGGCCTTCAAGGCGCCCACCTGGAGTCGCCGGGTTTGCGTTGAACCTGACGGACTCTGAACTGAGAGTCTACACTGGGTAAATTCTGCGTAATTTGTCTTCTTTCAACAACGCACACGCGTTTGCAGACAGTAAACACCAGCTGGAAGAGGGAGCGTTCAGATTGGTTGCTCAATATCTTGGCTCCTAATACAGCAGCTGCCCACTGTGTTCACGTCGGGTTTATAATATTACAGCCAGCATTAGCTTTAGGGTTGGGCGGACCATAATATACTTTTTAGGTTAGCATTAGCTTTCGGGGTTAGGCTAATCCTTAAGCTGCTTTTTAGGTTAGAGTTGGCTTTAGGGGTTAGGCTCATTATGAAGCTAATTTTTAGTGAGCTAAAAGGTCAGGCCTTCCAACCAGCATTCATTGATGAAGGCAACTTCCTTTTTATGATTGATTTTTTGTATTTTTTTTTTTTTGGAATCGCAGCAAGTACCAACTTGTTCAGTTTGCTTTTGCTGATACTACTTCGAACCATCAATGCTTAGCAACTTGTCCTGCTTCCAGCTGTAGGCTTTTTATTTTTTCCCTGTTTCCTCTGTGATTACTCATCTAGTCCAGGCACGCCAGGACTAATGGAGACCCATGCGGCTTCACGAAGAGGTTTGTCTTCAGCCTACGCATTGCTTTCAGCCTTGATTTACAGTGACTTTGAAAACTCTAAAAGCACGACCAAGGGCCACACCACTACCCCCCATTCCTTGCCCTCCCTTCATAATAAAAATGTATTTTTCTTTTTCTTAGTCAGTCGGATGATTGGCGGTGGCTGTGTGGGATGACGTGGGAAAGCTGGTTTAGTCATCATTAGTTTGCCAGGAGTGAAAACCTTCAGACATTTCAGGCAGAGTGCGTGCAAGTGGTCTGCTGGAGTCGGCCACTGAACCTCCAGGGTTAATGTGAAGACTTTGGCCACTTCCCTGTGCCACGTGCTCCTGTAAGCGCATCTGCTCCATTGACATACCAACGCAGTGACCTTGCTTTTGGTTACAGTGATTTAAACCTAGAGTACTGTTGCCCCAAAATGTCCACAGTCGTTCTGAACTTCCTGGAAATCACAACCTGTTTTGCTATTTATTTTTTACAACAAAACAATGGTGCTCACTGCCAAGATGAGCCGTATATTAGCTAGCACATACCCATGTCACCTAGCATGCAAACCCTTTGCTTGCCATTGGAGTGGTAGACTTTCCGCCATTAAGTGAGACTTAAGTGTCCCAAGTTCCATTGCCAACGAGGTCACACAAAAACAACCCAGTCTATACAATTCCCTAATGGAATCAATCCATGTGAAAGCTACTTCCAAACGTTGCTGTTGTGTGCCCTGAGGAGAACTCGTACCCTCCGACTGTGATTGGTCACAGACGGTACAATGTTCAGCAAGATACCCCTGCATTCCTAGTGCTCATTTATTTTCCTCGATGGACAAAGCTCACACCCAAACACTGATTAAACCAGCCATGGTTCTCTTGGCCATCTTTCTTGAACCAATTTTTGTGTGTGTGTGTGTGTGTGTCTGTGTGTGTCTGTGTGTGTGTGTGTGTGCATTTTGTCCCTTCAAGTCTTTGTTATTTTCATTGGGCTGCTCTTCATGCAGACCCTGCCCAAAAAACCCAAATCAGGCTGCACAGGTGCCAGGAGTTCCAGGACGGTATTTTGGGGTGGATGATTTGTGTTCATTTTTGTTTTCCGCAATGAACGGCAGGGAATCGGCCAAATGTTTATTTCCAGCAAAATCTGGGGCGCAAGCCAAACGCTCCGTGTTGTTCTCCATTTGAAGTGTCAGTGGTTTTAATGTGGTGGCTGCAAGGCAGGGCCACTTTTTATTTATTTTTTTGGGTCTTTTACCGCGAGCCAATTACGCCGCAAAACAAATGTCCCCCATCCATCGAAGATTATTCTTCAGAGCAGACCGCTCTCATGTCCCAGAAATGTATTAAATAGATAGGTTCACGGGCTGCCAGATTGGAGATCGTTATAAGTGAAAGTGGGCTACTCAAGCAAGAGCTCCAACAGACGCTGACTCTTTAAACCACCTTTTTGTGTGTTTCCATCACAACATTTCAAACTGCGCCTTTCTTGATCTTGTATTCCGAACGGGAAACCCTCTTAATTGTCAGCAATGAAATTGCCCAAACTGGCAACGTTCCAGCGAATTAATCCGGCACCCATCCGACAGCTGATGTTCTCTCTTCATCAAGACGACGGGAGTTGTTTGTGTCAGTGCCAACGTGTTCGGCAGAGCACGGTCGCTTTTGTCAAGAGAAAAGAAAGAAAACGAAACGCAGACGGAGGGAATGGTGGAATAAAACAACACCAGGTGAGAGGAGACGGCCACAGCGAGCATGTTTCTGACAATCCCTGCATTTCAACAGTTCCATCACACTGGAAAAAAATTAACCTGACATTTCTGGGGCAGCGCAAATTGAAAACAAACGGTGGGCGCTGGCTCCCACGAAGCAAACAGCGGGCTAAGGCTTTGCATCATTTGTTTATACCGTGTTTTCTCAGCAAGCGAAAAGGTCAGGCAATTTTTTTTTTTTTCCTTCCGCATCGACGTCGGCCTGATGGATTTATGTGCTAAGGTGTAGATATTCACTGTCTCCCACGTCTGCAGATCAAGCTGGAGTCGAGTTCTGCTGGCAATAAAGCAGAGCATGAGTCGGTCCGACAAAAAAGCGAAAACAAACACCCCTCGCTCCCACTTGCACCGCTCCATTTTTCCAATTGTCTACCACAGGCTGCATTATTTGGGTTGTGGGAAAAAGTGAAGCTCACTGGTGTTAACAGGCAAGGCACGCAACTACTCGGAGCCTCCAGTCCACAAGGGGCGCCCTCTCTCACGTCAAATTTTGTGTGATGTCATGTCGTTCTGCCAGGTGTGTCATGATCCCTCGAGAAGTTCAAGTAGTGGAAGTTTGTGATGTGTTATTGGCTCAGGTGCTGCTGTTTAAAGGTTGTTTTTATTTCATACCTTTTTTGTCCATTTCAGATATTATATTATATCATATTATATTATGTTATATTCTGTTGGCTGGTTAATAAATAGTAGTAGAAGAAGAAAACCGGAAGTGCTAAATTGCAATTTTACAACGCTGTCAAGATTAGTCCAGCAATGCTACACACAAACCACTGTGTGTGTGTGTGTGTGTGTGTGTGTGTGTGTGTGTGTGTGTGTGTGTGTGTGTGTGTGTCAAGGTGTGCGTGTTTGTGTTAGTTTGTGTTGCTAAACAACAGTCAGCTACGCGATGCACAAATGCATCACCTCTGATCCGAGCGTCAGACGAGCTCGGCAAGGCTGTTAATGTCTTCTCCCGCAACCGCTTATCTCGGAAAACATTTTCCACGTCACCTTAACGGCCGTTCCCTTTATCTCCAATCTCCACGCTGGTATAAAAAAAAGTGAGCCGGAGCCGGCATAAGAATTTCACGCGTGAAGCATCGATTTTCATCACTTTCCCGACATTTCCCTGATTGATAGCACGGCCGCCGCTGCCGTCAGCGGCGCAACATTCATCAATATTTTCCCGGAATGTATTTTTCACGTGACAGGGCAGGGCCAAGATTAATCAACGCCATGCAGCGTCGATGCTATCTACATACTTTGCCACGGCGCTAACCCACAAAGTGCATGCGGTAGCGGCAGGAGGTGGAGGGATCTTATACGGGCGCATGAATTTTTTGCCTCAGTTTTGACGGCAAGGAGCAAGGGTCATACATATTTTATAGCCACGGCGCGAAAAACCTCTGAGTTCGTGTACAAGTGGTGTCATGCAGTTTTAAAACGCTCCGAAGACCAACGTGTCGGATGTACATGAATATTGAGGGCCGCATCGGCTTTTCGGGATAAATCGAAGAGCCCGGTGTGTAATAATTTCTTCTCACATTATTAGCATTAAATTGGCATAATGGTGACTATAAAATATCTTTGTGGTTTTTTTTTGCGGTAGAAAATCCACACACACTGGGCATTTAAGAATAACAAAAAAACGTATTGAAGACGCAGCAAAGATTGCTACGTTCTGTTGTACCATGTTGATGGCAGCTTACTTTCTTACCAAGAGAGGCCGCTAGATCCAACACCTTAACCGAGTAAAAAAAAAACAATGCAACCGTTAACGTTAATGATTGCAATACATTTTTTTTTTTTTTTACAATTAGATGATGCTAAATCCTACAAACTGTACACCGTGAAGGTAAAAAAATAAAGACTGTGATTACGGACTGAGCTTCAAAAACAGCACTCTCCCCTGATTGGTGTTCGCAGAGGTCAAAGAAAAACTTGGAAAAAAAAGAAGATTCTTCTCTTCGGTTGCTGCTTCGTCTAAAAGAGCAGATATCGTGACACAGCTGTCTCTCGGGCATAATTCCGCTCGGCACAGCCCCCGAAAGAACACCCCACCCCCTGTCACTGAATTATATAACAAATCGTTGTTGTCATCCTCATCATCATGGCAGGCCGGCCTGCCGACCCCTGCGGAGAAAATCCAGAGACCTCCAAAAAATGTAGTCCGACATATTTCTGGGGCGAAGGCTCAGCAAGCGGAGGCATTCTGGAGACGGCCGTGGGCAAGTTGCACAGGTTAATGACTCTGTGAATTATGCATGTCTGGCGTCTAAGCGAGGAGTCAGGGAAGTCTGAGTAATTCGGAGAGTGGCAGTCGCGGAGGGCTGAGACTTTTGGAATCTTGCTCTACTTCGGTATGGCCTCCCTCAAAGAGCGTTCTTGCCCTTGTTGTTGTTTTACAGCGCAGCGATACAGGAAGCCCCCCCATCCCCACCGACTGTGATCGCACCCGTTCGCAGAAGTACGAGTCTTACGCGAGGACAGGAGGGGGAAGTGGAAGGCTCCCGTTAGCTTATCGCTAGGTAAAATACTATACTATTCATCCTAAATTTAGCTGTGTTCTGACACTGCTGGGTGTCCACGTGTACGTGTTTCACGTGTTAGTGACAAGAGGTACAAGTTGTATCTATTCTGCCCTTTTTTCGTCTGAAGACCTTACTAGTGTTGGCCAAAATGTGGCTATGCCATGGGGGTACGCTAGCCTCTTCATTTCAAGCTTCTTCCAGTTGATTAAAGATACATTCCGATGAAAGCGAAAAAGTAAATAGGAATGCTAATGCTAATCGTATGCTAAACGACAACCAGGCCAGTTGAAGAAGCTTGTCTATCGATTTTTCTATACTTAGGCTCTGCGGATTCACAGCGTTTAATCGCAACCCCAATTCTAATTGGATTATAATAATCGTAATCCGCTCATAAGAACATCAAGCACTGCGTGTGCGGGAAAAAAACAACATTTCTTTTTCTCGACGCTGCTCCCAGCCCATCCTCTTCTTCCGGCCCTTCCTGCTGTGACAGAGCGGAGCTGAGTCAGATTCCCAACTGATCCGTTTTCCAAGTGAAGCCATTTCTTAAAAACCAAGCAGCTTCTGGGGCGGCATTATGTTCTTTTTAGCGCCTTTAGCCATCTCTGATTAAATACCTTACAGTTCTGATTTTCTTTTCTCTCTTTATTTGGGGGGTGGGGTAAAGGAACCGGGTATGGCAAGCGAGTTGCATCACTCAGTGTATTTTTTTCTTTTTTTTTCCCCGCCGCTCTATTGAACCTCCTCGGAAAGATCAAGCATATTTACCCCTGTATTTTCCGCCGCTACCTCAACATCAGGGTCCACGGCGGTCGCGAACTTGCGTCATGTCAAGGCACGCCTGAACCCCCACCCCCCGGAAACCGAAACCCTGCCCTATCTCCATCACAGCCCCCCCCCCCGCTCCCTCCTTTCCCCGCTCGCTCTCTCGCCGCCACCTCCCCTTCTTATTGCACATTTAGCTTTTAGCGGGGTTTGCAACACAATTGCCTCATCATCCTTGAAATATAATCTGGGGCTGCGAATGTGGGGGGGAAGACGGGAGTTAACGCAGAGGAGCGAGACGGGGGCGGCACTGCGGCGGGCGGGCGAGCGAGCGAGCGGAAACGAGGGCAGGTGTAAGCGAGATAAGGAGCATTCACCGTGCTCAAGAAGGTGATGATTCAGAAGCGGTGGCGGCGGCGAGGCAACGGAGTTCAAATGGGCCAGGCTTTCAAACGGCGCTTTAATCAACTCTGCCGACTTATGGTGTCTCATGGCGTGCCAAAAAAAAGCAAAAAAAAATCTGCAGGGACCGCAGGCTGATTTCCTCCTTAAAAAAAACAACAAAAAACCAAAAAAAACAGGTACTGTTCCCTGACTCGACTCGATGGCGCCTCGTGGTGCGTCGCACTAGGTATTGGCAGTAAAGTGCTGTAGATGCAGCTGGAGGTGGGGGGCTTAAAAAAAATGGAATCGTTCGATGTGTATGGGAAGAAGAAGTCACGGGCGAGCAATATAAAGTCCTGGCGTCAGCGAGCAGAATTACCGAAGACTCTGATCAAAGTGGTTCAGAGACGAGAAGCTTTTAATTGCTGCGTCTTCGAGTCTTCGTGACTGTAAGGAAAAGTTTTGCACTGTGCAGAAGATTTTCCGCCCTCGGCGAACTTGCCAGGTTTTCTTCACTCTTTATGCAACAGGAAATTCTTGAGAGCCGCCCTTTGTGATGTCCCCAGGCCAGGTGTTGGCTCCGCCCTTTCCAACCGACCACTCACTTTATGGGACCTTCCAATCACAAGACGGTAGATACAGCAGGAAACTTGAGATTTTTCTTTTTTTTCGCAGGTGGCTGTAAACGGAGTGCTAAATATGATGGTTCTCTGATCACACTGCCAAAACAGAAAACAAAACGTGACAAAAAATATGTTCTGTCGTTACAAAAGAAACAGTGAACATTCGAACCGCTAGCCCAACTTTTGTTTTTTCCCCGACCACCAAACATGCCCCCTCCTCTCTCAGTCAAAACGTTGCTCCTCAGAATCCCTTGGTGGAACGATGTCGATGCGAGTGGCACATGGGAAGAGAGCGCCGCAACTCCACTTAAGCAAAAGCATTGAAAAGCCAAAATAAACACAGATGTTTTTAAGTCGGATAAATACCCCCCCCACACACAAACCCTCACACATACCACCCCCACCCCACTCCCCATGTTCAGCCTCTCCTGACAGTTTAATACCCCCCCTTCCCCCTCTCCAGTGGCACTCTTAACTTTTCATTTTCTGCCAAAGTATATAGGTCTTATCTGCCAATCTTCCAAGCGGCACTCCAGCTTTGGGTTTGTGCACAAAAATTGCTCAGCTCACTTTGCCTGATACTAACTTCTTACATGTGTGTGTGCGTGTGCTGTGTGCTTAAAAGTTTTACTTCAAATGTTTGGCTTTTCTTGCCATACCAGTTGATTTAGTTCTACACGGTGCATTAAATTGTCACAGGCATGCATGTGATAAGGAGCCCAGATTGAGCATTTTGGAGAGCGTGCCAGCGGTCCAACCATGCTCGTCATGGTACGAGGGTGGCGACGTCGGCTGCACAGACGGCGAAAGTGACAACGATGTCCACTTCTGAGAAAGCCGTAGCGGTTGCAGCATCTACGCTAACAACCTCAGCAACACGCCTGGTTCTCACATAGCCGCTCGGGGGAAGTAAGCAGGGCAGGTTTGTGATGAAATCCACAGAAATTTTGAGGCGAAATCGAGAAATACTCCTCTCTGGGGGTCACCGAGATGGACGAGCTCGACTTCTGAGTCGGAATTTAGCAAGTCTGTGCGCAAACAGCCCCTTTCAGGCCACCGTAAGGACAGTGAGGTGAAGACATGTTCAAAACTTTGTGTTACTGTTAAGCTATTGCCACTCGAAAAGGTCAACTGGTCGTTGCCTTTGATTGTTCAACCCACATTTGGGACTCGTGCTACCCTCTCTATTGCTTCCTCTTTGGCTTTTAGTTATGAGCTAAAGCCGAAGAGAAGATCGGGCTCATGATGCTACGCTCGGATTGCTCACCAGGAGCCAGCTGTCGTTTGGCTTTCTGCAAAGATCAACGTACCCCGTTAGCGTTAGCGTTAGCGGGTGGTACGGGTTTAACACGTACGGTGGTGGTACGGGTTTAACACGTAGACTTGGCTTAGAGGTGGATTAAAACCAACAACACGGAGACCCTCGCGTGTACCCAGCTCCCCGCCGACACAAAGAGTGGCGTTCACAGCTAAGCCGCAAAAAAAAAAAAAGTGCCTTCGACGCTCGACACACAACCCGGAACACCCCGAGATCAAATGCCGACTCAATTAAGAATCATTTTCCACGGAGCTTTTCTCAGCTAAAACCAACAGCAGAACAGGCGGACCGACCCCGGTCGAACGCATTTCGTGAGAGAGGATCTTCAAAGCGATCAATGTGTGTCACAAAACGGCGACGGCGCGTTGCCCCTCGCCGCTCCGGATGACTCACGCAGCTGGAGACTAAATATAGACCCCAAGTCCCCCCTCCTACCCCTCCCTCTTCCTTGCTTCCCTTTTATCTCCTTTCCCCTCTTTCCTCCGCATCATTCCCATTCATCCCTCGCCCTCCCCGTCCCCGTCTCCTACCTTGGCTCACCCTTTCTCCTTCTTTTTCTTTTGTTTTTCCGCGCAAATACCCCAAACTGGTGAATTAGATTATGAATTATTGTGTCCTCTCGAAACTAAAAAAGAAGAGAAAGAAAAAGAAATAACAGGAGGCCGGGCTGAGGGGAGGGGGAAGTAAAGGATGATGTAGCACAGCTGGGAAATGATGAACTCCAAATATAGGCCATGGCGGGGATGATGCTATCAGAGCTTAAATCAGACAATGGAGATGATATGGGCTTTGTTCCATACTGTTACGCAAACGCAACCTACTTTCTTGCCTCGCCGCCGCTAACCTGATACGCAGGTGTCGCCGTTATCGTTATTGGTATTATCCGTTCAGAAAGGAAAAATTAATCCCAATGAAAACATTTCCTGTGAAATTCTCAGATTTCTTTTTTTTTTTTCATTGTCTGAGTGAACATTGCAGGCTCGTGGCGGAGCAAAGCCAAGGCCACTTCAACCCTAAGACCCCCACATCAAGCGAGCAGAGCTCTTTATTGAAGGTTATGAAAGCCATCAGCCGAGCGTTTACTGCTGTCTCTAGTCTTTTATCCTCTCTTGGAGGTTTTTAAGTCATGCGGGGGGGGGGGAATATTGCTCCGGAAAAACAAATTGCCTTCATTCGATCGAAAGGCGCGGGCGACTGCATGGCGGTCCCAGCAGTCGACCTCTTCTCGTTACGAGTTGCGCCATTAAGGTGCTTTTCCTTCCCAGTACGTAGAACTTTCAGCGAGGGGTGATTGTCTGCTAAAAGGTTCCATTAGAAGCTTCCCGCGGTCACACAACATGCGGGCCGCGCGTGTTGTTTATAAGAAAGTTAAAACCTTGCGTTTAATGTTAGCCAAGAACTGCCACTTAATAATGACAAAACCATTTCAGTCTAATCCCCATGCAACTTACCATGTTTGATTTTGCGGCTTTGGTTGTGAGACTCCACCTAGCTGGTGGTTCACCTGGACTGATTGTACTTGATACAATAAATACTTGAACTGTGACGAGCTGGCGATGATGTCAGGGCTGAATGTTGCTCTGAAAGAGACACGGCAGATCTCATATTCATTGGGACCAACTGCAGTGTTTCCGGTCCTGGAGGCAGCAGCAGCAGCAGCAGCAGCAGCAGCAGCAGCAGCAGCAGCAGCAGATGACTTCAGAGTGAGCACAGCTGAATTTCAGTCTTTTTTAAGAAGTTTTTTTTGCCAGTGGATCCAAAGAGTGTTTTCACATACAACGTCCAAATACCTCTTTGCTTGCAAAAGCCTGCGGTCAATATTCGACTCACACGCTGAAATCCAACTTTTTTTTTCTCCCCTGATTTTTCTCCCCAAAATCAGGGGAGAATCCCGTCCAGAGTGGAGCGTCGTTTCCTCGGGTTTCTATTTTATTTATTTGCTTGTTTTTAAAAGCAAGTCTGTGGTCGAATGAGTTTGTGCTTTCTGACTCTCGGTGGAATGGGGCTTTTATAATTCTCTGCACAAAGGCTCAGAGTGACAGACACCGCAATTAACCTCACGTTTCGAGTGTCAGTAGAAGCTGTTTAAAAAAATATGGAGGGAAAAAAAAGTGTGAAGAGGAAGCTGCGAAGAATTTGCGAAAAGACCTAAAAGAGCTGCTGCTCGGGGTAACACACACACATACAAATAAAAGGGGTCACTATTATCTGGTGTGAATTAACAAGATGCGACATTGCATCGAGGTTGCATGTGTTGCCACTATTTTGATATGCACGCCGAGCTGGATAACAACAGCAACAGAGGGATGGGATTTTTTTCTTTGGTTTTCTTCCGTTTTTGTGTGACTCACGTCTCTTCTCCTCCAGCTGATTTTTGTTCATACCAAAGATTCTTTGTCTTTAAAGCTTTTATTGCATGTATTGTTATCCCTAAATCAGCATTTTATTGTTATTATTATCATTATTATTATTATTATTATTATTATTATTATTATTGATGTAAAATTTCTTTCCGGAACTTCTTCATGGGTAATCTGCACTCTGTTATTGAAGCTCTCAACGATTCTGAGGACTACTGACTACAGAGACATCAGCTAACCGCTTCAAACCAGAGTATTCATGTGACCATTCTGGAGTTACGCAGTTGGAAAAAATTACACCCAGTGGGCATTTATGCCAGCTATGGAACTTTAACTTGAAAACCCAACATGCGTTTAGCCACGGTGTCCACTCCTAGCTGTAGCTGCGTTCATGTTAGCCTGCACTAGTTCAGCGAGTTCACACTGTTCATACAAGATGGAGAGCTGAACAAGAAATCGGAGTCAGAAGACACACACGATTTGTAGCTCCGGCTAGCAGGCGTCAGCTGGTATTCTGGCTAACAAAACAGCGCTACCGTCACCTTGCTGAGTCGACCCAGACCGCCGAGTCTTCAGGGCCGTTGCGATGACATCACACAGGCAGCTCAGAGGCGCTTTAGTTGGAAAATATTACGTTTTCCGACGCGTTGAGAGGTCAGAGTGGGTTAGCTCCGTTTTATTAGCCCTTTTTTTTGTCCCTCGCAACTCTCCTCCAGCGGTAATGGCTCTTGTTTCCTGAAGCAAACAGAGGGCATAGCGACCTGGCTAACTAGCTCCCTCGCCGCCGCAACAGTTGGCGCGGTAATCAATAAAAGTGCTGCCGGCGTTGCCTAATAGGTTCCCCGCGCAGCGAGCGAAGGTTTTCCCAGCCAATCGGGTGGCAGGCATTGACAGTACCTGTTGCGTAAATCATCGATGGGGCCCGGAGACAGCCGCCTTGGGCGCCATATGGCATGGCCGGGGGGGGCTGCTAGATGGAAGCATGTGCGGGCAGATATTACTCTGTGTGTGTGTGTGTGTGTGTGTGTGTGTGTGTGTGTGTGTGTGTGTGTGTGTGTGTGTGGAAATCCTCCTCGCCTCCACATTCTATCGAGAAAAAAAAAAAAAAATCCAGATTTTTTTTTTCCTCCTCTTCCCCAGGTGCTGTCTGTTCTTTACAGAGGTACAGGTGCAGAGCCCCCCCCCCCCCCTCTTTCCCTGCATATTTGATTGCCGCCATGCCTGTCAGTCAGCTCATGTGGAAGGGGGGAAACTCTCTGGGCTTCGCTCTCCACCGGGGAAAAGCTTGACAGGCTCGTTCTGAAATGCAGCAGCTCCTCAGCTCGGCTCCACAAGTCTTTGCGTGTCAGTGTGGGAACAGGGAGTGTAGAGGTGTCTGATGGGTCTCAGGGCGCATTTAATCACACGCCCTCTTGTAGAATTGACTCGGCGGCAGAGCTGAGGTCAGATTATTGATGCGTCTCAAAGATCCGGCCCAGCTGAATGATAATTGTCCGCAGCTTGGCCGCCCAGCCCTCTAGGGTTTTAGCGTTGTGATGTCAGGAAGGGCACCGGGCGATCCCTCCCAGGACAGAGACAGATCCGTACCATCAAACAGGTTGTTGTTGTTGGTGGGGGTGGTGGTGGTGTAGCAGTGATGAATCCAAGGAGATGTTGGTAGTTCAGTCATGTCAGTGACTGGACAAGAAAGCTTTCAAGCATCAGACTAGACTTGTTTTTGGGTTGCCGGAAGCAATGCATTACCCCTCCTCACCAGTGGTGGCGCCAAATTGAATTGCAGAGTGCTACTACTTCAATGTGGGTTGCCAAAAAAGCAGCATCTATTTATTCTTTTTTTTTCATTTTTTGGCCAATAAAGTTTATGGAAAGAGAGCCCTTCCCAACATGCAGATGGCCCCCTTGCATTGCACCTGGAGCAAATTGGGTCGCCGGAGAAGGCAGCACATTATATAAGCGGCTGTCTGAGGGCATCGGCGCCGAGGGGTGGAGGCTAATTTGAATGTTGTGACTCAGTGTCTGATGTGTCAAGGTGGGAAGGAAACGGGCTGCAGCAGAAAGACACACACACCATCCGAAACGGTTGCTTCGTACAGTTGAAAGTCTGTCGATCACCACCCACACACACACACACACACACACACACGCACTCCAGGTTGCTGTGTTAACACTTCTCATTCCCTTTATATCACTCTTTTCTCTCTTTTCCCCTCCCTCCCTCCTCCCAGCTTCCAGGAGCAGGGTGCGGGGAGTCATTTGCTAATTGGTTTTGCTGAGGAAACGTATTCGCTTCGACTCTTTCTCCCTAATACCCCGTGGGCTCTCTTGGTCTTAGATGATTCCCCTGTCTCTTGCTCCTGCCAACTCAGCCGAGCGTTCACGAGGCTTGTTATTCGCCGGCGCCGTGTTAAAACTGCAGGGCTGCAGGGGCTTCGAGGGAGAGAAAGAAAAGAGAGAGAGGGAAAAAAATGTAAAAGAAAAACATCCCCAGACCTGTGGTGCAAAGTGTCAGAGGGAGGGCAGCTGTTGCCTTACACCTGCCTAGCACGGATAATATTTATGACTCATACCAACTTTTGCTACTAATAGGGCTGAAAATAAACAAAACGTCAGAAATCCCTTTGAAGATTTTTTTCCCCCTTTTTTGGTTGCCGGTGAGAAACATCCGGTACAACACGAGTTCCCAAGCATCAAAAAAGATTCACAGTGGATTTGAGGTGTGGTTTTAAGAATGAGAATCGATTCAGAAGGTCTCGGGGTGGAGATCGCCGTGTTCAGCATACATGAAGAGATACCAATACCAATCAGTATCGGTCGGGTCGGCAAACTGAGTGGGCAGTAATTATTTAAAGGAATCAGACTGGCAGAGTGTCAGTCGATTTCTGCAGTGTAGAGCCATCAAGTAGTATTTTTAACCATAAAATGAAACTTTTGTCAATCAGTTTTTTAATTGCAACCTTGCACTTGAAACAGCGCCCCCGGCTGGCCTGGTATAGTGCGAGATGTCTTTGGTTACCTGCCCAGTACCCTCTTGATCCGATGAAAGTGGTTGCCTTGCCGTGTTCTCAATTTCTCTTTTTACCCATCTCACTGTCTCAAGTCAATGAATAATAAGAAGTTATTAAAAATGTAGGTTTTAGGGTTATTTTAATGTTTGACACCTAATCAAAGAGCGCGTCTTTTGACAGCACTCATTTGAACCCGGAAGGTAGAGTAAATAGATGATGTCTGGGGAAGACGGAGACTATGCTCTCTGGGTTCCATTAGTGCTGTCCTTTCACCTCCAGTCCTCATGAAAAAAAGCTTTGATATGTCAGTAAATGTGGATGTTGAGCGGCAGCCGTGCACCTAAAACAAGAATTTTCTTTCATGCCGCCAACCCTCCCTACCCATCCAAACTAACGGCGCTGCCAGGAGGGGACCGCTGACACACTCACTGTCACCCTCTCGAGTATCAACCTGCCGACTTCTTGTTGGTGTCTGGGAGTCTCAAGGGAACTCGTGTCCTGAGGGTTATCAGTAAATCTCTCAAGCAGAGTAGGGCCTCCACAAGCACTGTTTTGTCATCTGCCAAGCTGATCTTTCTTTTCGCCCAAGACTCATGACTTTCAGGACTTGGCCACTGTCGCCCCCAATGTGCGGGTTCGAGAAGACGGCTCTGCCGTGCGTCTTTCCCCGAAGCAAACCCGCGATAAAGACAAATCGGAGTTTGTTTTTCAGAAAAGGTCTTGACATTGATTTCCATCATCCGCGTGCGAAGCCCCGATGTGATCAGCCCTACTGAATGAGACGTGGTGAATGGGTTGTCAAACGGCCGATAAAGGTTTTATAGCCGGTGTTAATGGCAGCTTTCAGCCGTGGGATGGGCAGAGCCGCGGTGCAATTACCGTTCTACGGTCGTAATCACGGGGTATTTCTGCATGTTCTGCAGTTCAGCATGTTCATTCAGCGGCTTTCCGCCACCATCAGGTTAACGCCATTCTTTCCGCAAATGTGCGTGGGTGGCCCAGAAAATGGGTTAAGGCTTCTCAATGATGGACGCTGTTTTTTTGCGGCAGCGACTGTTATTGGAAAGAACAAGGTACATTGGAGATCCTTTTAAGACTGCCTCACTCAGCAACCCACAGTCAGATACCTCCATGGCCACGAGGAGGTTTATCCTTTTGGGACCAATAAGAAAAAAAAAAAGCGAGGCATGGTGTTCTCTAGCCACAAGGCACACATGAGAAGCTCGACGATGCGACGATGGAAACAAAGTGGATAAACTTGAGCAACGCCAAACACAACCACTGCCAACCAATCCCCAACTTTTTGGGAGATCTTTGAAGAATTGATGATGCTGAACATTTCCATGCGCAAGAGCGACGCCGTCCACCCCAAGGCAACCAGCGGGGATGTTTTCACCGCTGTCAGATGAAGACAGTATCTTAGTATAGCCAGTCCCAAGGGGGGTAAGCGAAGATGGACGTGAAGCAGATGGTTCTTTCTCGGCGTGACTGCGGCCATCGCCGCCTCTGCGCCTACCTCACGCTGAGGCGCAGCTTGAAGAAAGACGTCTCTGCGTTGTTTGTTGTTGTTGTTGTTGTGATGGTGCTGACCAGTTTCTGAGTGCAGCGGTGATACAATTTAGGCCCGGGGAAGAGAAAAGCGCATGGGCTACAGATCATATTGTTGGTCGGGTGCTGCCTCCTCTGATAAATCCTTTTGTCAGCAGGAATTTAACTCTTGCGGGCGTGTGAGCTCCTTCACGGCTTGAAGTAGATGAAGAGGTAGTCTTGACATTCATGGATTCTCGCTGGCAGCGGCGCCGGGTGCCGTTATGCTAATTTTCAATGTGCGCCCACAGGAGGTTCATCCCTGTTGGGTCAGTCGATGATGGATCCAGAAGCAGATGAAATAATTGAAACATGGCTCCTGAAAGATTTCAAGACTATCGTGTTTGGGGAAAAAAAAAAAGACTTTGTTTTTGTTTTTTCCCCTCTTTTTACTACTTCACCCACTCAGTTCAGCAGCGTGTGAGTCAGCAGGCAGCCAGCGTGGACTTAAGTGCCAAAAGCTGTACATCTAATATGCATCTTTGTTCTCATTAAATATTTGATGACCTACCATAAATGTTACAGCGTTGTTAGTGTCGCTCGGCCCAGCCGCGTTTGCATTTTGAGCAAATCGCCGGCCATCGCTGGAGGAGGCCCCGCACGCCTTTACGAGACCTTTAAAAATAAAAATTTAACAACGGCAAAAGAGGAAACGCTCAGAGTTGGCTGTCGCCTGGAACAGTCACTGCTCCGCACCGACACAGCGCAACTTAACAGCTCCCGTCGGTTTGCTTGTAGTGGCCAAATGATCAACGTTGCAAGCTTGACATTGATAGCTCTCGTACATTTCCGGCTTTTAACGCGACAAATCACGTCAACACTTTGGACTTACAACAGATCCCATCCCAGATGTCATTGGTACATTCAACCAACACGGCGCATACCATTGTTGGCAGGACGGCTGTTTATGTAATTAATGACATAATCCCTGGATTACATCGGAATTGCCGGGCTGTCTTGGGCAAAATGAGCCTGGGCTGTATTTACAGAGTGTAGGACACAAGTGAGTCAATCCCAGAAATTGATATTTCATCTTACTGCACACGTATCCAATTAGTGAATTGCCGGCAGACTTACGAACTGGAGAGTGGCACTATTCATTTGAGCAAAAATGAAGGATTTGTTCAGAATTAGATTGAAAACACTCATGGAGATGTGGAGGTAATAAACGGGCTTTGCATAATTCTCCGATTTTATATCCCTTCCCTCGCCTTGATATTTTTTTTTCCGTCCCACTTAGAAACACATGATCTGGAAGAACATCACATTCTTTAACGCTCTCCTTTTTTTGTTTTTGTTTTTAAATTGAATGAGAAATCCAGCAGCTTTTTTGTCATTTTGTTGAAATGTTTATCCCCTCGCGCTACCAGGCTCTTGCAGAGCTATGTTGTCTGAACAGCTTGATAATAGTGTTAGAGGCTATAAAAAAAAAAAGAAGAAAAAGCAACTTTCCTATCTCGCAGAGCGTTAGTGTTACTGGGTTAGCAATGCGGATAAACAGATTGATTTCAGTAACCCAAGCTGTCTCTGCCTCGCTAAATGTGTGTCCCCAGGCCCCAACCAACTGCTGCCTGACTCATTATTTCATAAAAAAAGAGAAAAAGGGAGAAGAACAAGGCAAGGGTATCCACCACGCTTACCGTTCCAGTCTGTCCCTGCCACCGAGAGGAGGGAAATAAAGCGGGGGTGTACCCGGCAGGATGCCAAAACAGTATTTTTACCCTAATGGATTAAACAGAAGATCAGCAGCTCTTTTAAAGTAACTAATGTGGGGGAGGGGGGAGTATAAATTTTAGCTTGTTCATTATCAAAGAGGTTACCCTCAAAAAATGCTTTCCACGTAAGTGTTTTCTTGTGGCTTTTTTGTGGATGCTACCCAACACCTTCCCCATCTCTGTGACTTGGCCAAGTGCTCACACTGACTCAGGAGTTTTCAGCTCACGCTGAGGAAACAACACACGTTATGTATCGATGAATCAATAAAAAAGACCCCAAAGAAGTTTTTTTTAGTGCGTTTGTGCAGTGAAAGTGCAAGTAGTCCCCAATGTATTTGGCAAAGTGACAGAGGCTAATTAGATAACTGATTAGCTTGCTGATAAGCTTATAATTAATCAGCCCATGGGCAGAGAGAACTGGCTAGCTTGTTTCTTCATGCTTTCAGTGGGAAGGGAACAGTTTTCTTGCAAGAAGGTGCCGGTCAGCCGACCAAAGTTACAAAGCACCATGCCAGGCCAGCTGGGGGCGCTGTGCAAATGACAGCACGCCATTTTCTCAAATGAATCACAAAGAGTACTTCAGAGAGTATTTTAAACAAAAAAAGAACCCCCAGCGCAGACAGCTTTCACACTTTTGCGCACAGATGAACCTCTCAAAGCCGTGCGCCCAGCTCCACAGTCGGCTCTTTTGTGACGCGCCCCAGCGCAAGAGAGGCTCCCTTCCCAGCGCGCAGAAATTCCGCAGCTGTCACACCTATGGCTTGTGGCGCGCTTTTCCAGCTAATTTAACTCTGTGCACAAAGGCGAATTAACCAGCAAATCCCTTCTCCCCCGCGGCTGTCGTCGCCATACACTCGCTTGTCTCGCCGCATTATTGGAGATGCCGGCTCTCTCCCATTCTTCCGGCCCGACGTTTGAATCGGTAGAAGAAGAAGAAGGAGGAGGAGAAGAAGTGGAAATAAATGCTGCGCACTCAGATGCTTCTGACATAGTTTTTTGTGAACATTAACATCACCGCGTTTAATTCCCGAACCCGAAAATCAGCCGCGCTGCGTGTGAAGTATTCCCAAGACCCTGCTATTTTTTTATTTTTTTATTTATTGCAACCATGGCAACGGGGCCACACGAGAATGGAAAATGGCAAAGGAAAAATGCACTTAATGTTTAAAAGAACATTTTTATGAGCCGTCTGCCTGGATTACTGGGAGTAAACAAGCTTTCCTGTCTGTGCAGGACCCCTCACGCAAGCTAACACAATTAGATCCACTTGCGCGGAATATGCCAGTGTAAAAGGTATACACAACAAATTCCAAAGCTTCAGCTGGAGGTCCGGAAGACTTCACCCAGTCTGCTGTTCCTGGAGCCGGCCACTCGCTATCAATCACAGCGGCGGCGAGCGGCGCTGGATGTGCGGCGGCAACGTAAGCAATTTGTAGATTAAGGTTCAAAATGAATGCTGTGTACATCAGCCGTGCTCGCAGGGGGATTGGCCGGCCCGCCGCTTCCACGGTGCTTCAGTTGAGCTTTCTCGGACGGCCGTGACTTCGAAGGAACAGGCGGAACCTTCGAGGCGAAGAGTCTACGGATGCAAGGCGGCATTCATTTTGGCAAGAGTTTTGATTCTTGTCGCGCCTCATTTGCAGACCGCTGGGTTGGGAACAGGTGTCGTACTCGGCTGCCCAACACTAACGGTGTTATTGTTGTTGCCGGCTTCAAACTCCATTGTTCCAAAGTGGCGCCGATTCCAATACTTGGCCTCCCGGTGCGGTACAGATTAGATCGTGTTTCAGGTAAAGCACGGTGGAATTGGATACCGGGTCTCATTGGACAAAGGATACTCTTCAATGCATCTGTGTGATTAAAATACATGATGATCCTTCACTGGCTGCCAGAGAAAATAACTCCTGAAAGTCATACATTTACTTAATGCACAGATGAGCTGATAAAGAAGTTAATAAATTGCTTTATCTCAGGGAAAGTGATGGAACATATTCAGGCGGAACAACAGTAATTTGCTCAATTGAAATGAGTGAAACGCCATCGTCTCCAAAAAATGATGAGGCTAGAAAAAGTACCTCAAAGAGGAGGTTAGGTCGAAGCTTTTATTCTTTTGCTTTTGGCTCTCCCGTCAAACGAGCTCCAAGGTTGAGGTAACCTCGGTCTGTCGCGTGGCCGAGCTCGGCGGCCTACGATAAGACGTCTGACAGCATCAGACGGCGGCGCTGATGAGGCTCCACCTCCGTACCTGGATTGACGCTGACATGACCACCACTGCAACCGCCGCTGGCTTGTAGAAAGTAATGAGCGCAGATCTCATTCGCCGCGGTGAAGGCGGGGGCAGGATAGCGGGTCGACCACTTTGCGGCCGCTGATCGGATTTCCCGGCCCGTTGGAAAATTCCCGGCGCGCCAACACGGACAAATCTCATTGTTCATGTTTTCCTTTTTTTTTTCTTCTTCTCCGCTCAGACGGCTTACAGTGACAACAATGTCACATCGGGGTAAAACCTCTTGGGACGCCGTTGAAAAGCGGTTTTTAGTTCCTTTTTTTTTTTCATGATGGCTTGTTTCTGGGCCTGTGGGAATTTAATGTGTTTTGAAATGCGTGGAAACGAAATCCGAATCAGCGGCCACGTGTTTTGTTTTTTTTTTATTCTATGTTTAGTTCTTTTTTCTCGCTCTCTTTCCTGTGTTCGCTCATTTCCCCGCCTGCTGGACGCTGTGTGTTCCTCCTCCGTGTCCTGTCGTCCTGTCGTGGCAGCCTGAGTGCAGAGGAAAATATTCATGGAACCTGACATGTCCCTGTGCCTGTGTGTGTGTGTGTGTGTGTGTGTGTGTGTGTGTGTGTGAGAGTCTGTGATTGTGTGTCTGTGAATGAGTGAGTGAGTGAGGCTCTGCTTCTCACAGCTCTCACCATGGAAACTGCAGATGGACTACGGAGTGACGACTGATAACGCAATCCAAAACGCTTCTTGTGCGCCGATGTCGAGGCACCGCGCCGGAACACGCAAACAAACAAACTACGCCCATTCCGTCCCCCCCACCCCCCCTTCCTTTTTCTCACACAGCCGTCGCTTCAGAGCAAACCCGAGCAGAGCAGGAGCAAATCCGAGCAGAGCAGTCTCTTCCCCGCTCCAGAGGAGACAGTTAATATTTTAAGGAAGTGCATTTGCGATTGAAATGTCACCCAGCATAACCTGCGAGCCCCCCAGCCGGGGATTGGGTTCGTATCTCTGTGGCTCCCTCTCCTCCGCCTTGACGGACGTGCAGTGGCACGCGGGAGGTTGTGAACGTGAGTTTTTTTTTTTTGAATGCAAGTGTGTAACATTTCAGCGGCAGTGCGCGGTACCCGGACAGCAGACAGAGACAGGCAACACATATCCGTAAACATATCCGTGCCTTTAGGGTCCAATTGCTAAAAATTGAAACAAGTGTTGATCTCACGTTAGGAAATAAGAGGGATTTGACGCAGTGAGACAGGTGGAAAGTCAGCTGAATTTAGCGGCATGTACTGGCAAAGACACGACATATAAATTTAAATATTGAAGTTTCACATAAAGTATCCAGTTTTTAACGTAGGATTTTACTTATTTGATCATCCAACGGCATCGTTAGATGGAGAACCAATGGTTAGCATGATGCTATAAAAATGTCACTTCCAGGGTTGGCCAGCCGGAGGGAACGGCGGTGACGAAACGAGGAAATACGCCGAAGGCTAGACCGTCCCGAGTGGTTACGAGGAGGCGGGGTTTGGTCCGTCCTTCTAGGCTGGGTACTCGAAGAACGCTTCCTTCAGTCCTCCGTCTGAAGGGTGCAGACCCTGAATTGAGACACAGCACGAGAGTGTGCCTGAGCTTGGCCATGAAAGGAGATCCGGAACACAATCACGTCATTGCGTTCGCAGTGTTGAAAACAGAGCGTTTAGAACAAAGCCCAACAATTTGCAGGGCTCACGTCCAAACGCATGAACGTCATTATTTGACGATTTTCGATCGTTGGACGATAGGGTTCAACATTGTAACAGTTTTTAAAGCTCAGAAAAGTGGAATTAATAGTAGCGGTTTTTCCCAACCTACTACACTGGCCATTTCTTTTTTTTAGCCTCCTTCCACCACCCCCCCCACCCCACACAGAAAATGATATTTCAGCAGGCTTAAAGATGCCGGTATTACTTCAGAGATTCTATTCTGTTATTGTACAACTTTCCCCCACCCCTTGCCTTTGAGGCCGAGTAAATAGAGGAGAGATAGCTGAGCTGCCACTCCAGCTTCTCTACGCCGCCGCTGCCGCTGCCGCCGCCGCTGCCGCCGCCACCACAAAGGCTCTAAGCCGCCGCCGATATCTTTCAAACTGCGGCCGTCACATAACCGGCTTCCTTGCGGCCCAGCCTGCCGCCGCCGCCACTCCTGCATTATGCATCACCCCGCCTGTGCCAAACAGAGGCGGCGTCGCGGGCTCACACCCTCCGACCGGTGAGAGACTGAACTTTGAAGCTCCGCCGCGTGTTGTTAACTCCTCGGAGTGTCGGGGAACTCAGCCGCCTTTTTTGAAGACGAGCAAAAAAAAAAAAGAAAAAAAGAAAATAAGTGACGGCAACGGCGCTCGACTTGCGCGGAGATAAATTTGATGTCCCGGAGTGGGGAGGGGGGAGGCGGGGTAGCGAGCGAGCGGAGGTTGGACTGGTTTATCTCAAACGCAAGTGTTGTAGCCTTTGACAGGTAAATAATGGCGGCTGTGTTATCAGGGTTGAGGACAAACCAAAAGAAAAAAAGAAAAAGGCCCCCCTGTTTTCCACCAACCTGACAATTTAGCGAGGAACCGTGTGGAGCGCTACAAACCCTCCTCCCATCCCACTCCCCACCCCGTACGTGTTCAACCCTTTGGATTGTCTTGAGCTCCGAACCATCGTCCCAGAAGTCATTTCCAGACACTTTTTCCAAATAGGTAATATGGGTGATTAATCAACTGGAGTAATTTTTTTCTGTCTTATTTGACAAATCCTTCACCTCGGTGCCAGCAACTGGTCCGTGTGCGAATTGCAAATGAAGTCGAAACTCAATCAACTTTTTTTATGGGGGGGGGGGGGGGGGTTGCAACCAGGAAAGAATTGAAACACCTGCAGGTTGTTTCCTTTTTAAAACAAAAATTCCGGTCACATTCAGGTCATCGATGGTCAGCGTTGCTAGCTGGGAAATGTAGGATTATCGTAACCAAAATTATTTGCAGATCATTAATCAAGCTGAATTTGATGCAACAACATTGAATCATCTGCAATAATAATTTAAAAAAAAACAAAACGTTACATTTTAGATCTGCTACGCTCTCTCATCTCCCCGTCGGAGTGAGTTATGAGGCTGAGCTTGAAGCAATTATGTTTTTTGATTTTGTTTTTTGTTTTTCATCTGACAAGTCTTAGCGTTAGCGATGGGTTCCAGGTAATAACGACACTTGTAGCTCGGTAGGTCAACGACCTTCCCGCCAGACAATTGGATGCTTTGTCAGCTCTCGGACAAGCGGCAACAGAAACCCATTTGCCGGCATGTGATCAATAATAAAAAAAAAAAATATATATATATATAAATATGAAGTGTTATTCTCCCAGGCCGCCGTAGTTGGCAGAGCCGCGATAGAACGTGTTATTAAAGCCGAAAGTGAAACTTGTCAAATTTCTCCGTCGTTAAAAATGTAAAAGAAAAACTGAAAAAAACAAAACAAAACAAAGCCACAACAACTCTGCCTTAATGACAGAACAAAGGAAAAATGTGACACGGCGCTTTCACAATACATTGTCATTAAGGCTTGTCTGCTCCCTTTTGTGACAGATTAATAGCGTTTTTATAGAGGGAAAGAAAATAAGATGTTCGAGCAGGGGTAGGAGAAAAAAAATCAAAGAAACGCGGCAGACTCTATAATTGGATGCTTGCAGCTGCGGGTAGCATATGCTGCTAAATGAAGTCTTATTCTTTCCTTCCCCGTAGGGAACGAGCAGTCGAAATCCACCCCTACAAAATGGGACACCCCTTCGAAAAGAAGTTGCCTCAAAAGTAGCCTTTATTTCTGTTTTTCGTTGTTTTTATTTTTTTGTTTTCTTAGCGGAGATTCTTCAGTCATTGCTAGGTAGCTTGTTCTGGCTATTTTTGTTTTGTTTTGTTTTTCCATATGATGTCATAAGAGGCTGGACAAACAAGTTAATTTTTACCAACGGCTGTTAGATACCCCACTAGCTACATTGCTAGTGGGGTATCGATATGTGATTAGAACATTTTGTGGGTGACGGCAACATGAATGATGTGAATTTTCTTTTGGGTGGTGGAGGTTGCAACATGAACAATAAGATTAAGATGTGTCTACTATGACTATTTCTATGTTGAAGTACTACTGATGTTTTTACTGATTATTTCTTACTTTTTTGACTTTGCAAGAGACCAACTCCTACGACAGAAAGCTAAATGAACTTCCCTGTCAGTGGTTCCTTTCAGTTTAGGGGCACATAGCGCTCCCCAGTGTGCTAATTAGCCTGGTTTTGCAGCAATTTACTTTCCTGCAAACTGATCATCTTGCCAAGTCCTGTAAGTTTTAGCCAATGTAATAAAAAAAAAACTGCTCTTGACTGAGCAACATCTATTTGAAGCCACTTCACCAGGCGCCTCTTCAATTCTGCTTCTAGTCACACAGAGAAAAAGCTACTTCATACATATATATATATGTATATATATATATATATATATATATATATATATATATATATATATATATATATGTATATATGTATATATATATATGTATATATATATATACATATATATATATATATATATATATATATATATTTTACCCCAGTTTGACAGGAGAGGACACGCAGGGCTAATGTGAACAGATTTTGTCTCCGCCGCGACGTTTCCCCGGTCGCACGTGCGCTCCACCGACATAGCGGATATCAATATTGCTCAGGCAATGGAGCGGCGGAGCGGCCCGCAGACCAACTATTAGCTCGGCCCCGCGCCCCGCACGCACGCCTCAAAATCAATTACCTGCTGTAGCCCGAGACGACGCCTGAGTAAGCAGCAGTGTAAAAATGTAAAGGTAATTAGCAGGAGGCGTGAAGTCGATCGGTGAGGACCCCCAGGCGAGAGTTTTGGGATGCGCGCTCGTGCGTGTTAGCCCGTGAGGGCATTGCGAATGAAATCCAACCGCAGCCAAGCCCGAGCCTCAGTGGGCTTTTTGCTTTGGTGCATTCGAGGAACAATTCAAACACTGTAGGTTCATGTACTTCTTTTAAAAAGCGGTTGGATGGTATTTTTCTTCTCTATTTCTTTCACCATATAAGTAAGACACTATCAAATAGCTAGCGGTAATGAAGCTAGCTATCATTAGCTTCATTACCGCTGCCATGGGAATGAGAATTTTGGATTAGTATGTCATTAATTAAATGCCTGATCGATGGGTAGTTTTAGTGTTGCACACTCAAGGCGTAGAAAACACGCGCATCAGGTCGACAACAAAGACTTAAATGATAATTTAGGGTGCATGTAAAAAAAACAAAAGAACGCATCTGCTTGGCTTCATTTCCAGGAAATAGATTATTTAGGTCGGATTTTGTCAAGATTTTCTCTTTTTGAAGGAAAAAAGTAAAATCCAAACTTCACATGCATTGAGTGTGCATCCGCACCGTCTTCCTCCTCCTCTGTCTCTCGGTGCTCAAGGTGAGTCCAGCCCTTCACAGCCCAGTGGTTTGGTAACATTTCCTCCCCATTAGGATGGCTGGGCACACACACAGACACACACACACACAAACACTGAGAGCGCGAGAGAGGCAGGCATTGTTGGGAAGACACGGGACCGTGGCCCGGGCCAGCCCAGGGTTTTCCGCTACACGAGTCTCATCCCGCCACACGTCACCCTCGATCGTGGTCAACGCCGCAGTGATCGGACGCTCCTCGTGGCCCCTGGCACCCAGAGGCGAGGGGAAGGAGCGGGGAGGGCCAAGATCTGGACGCCAGGGCGTCACAGTTTTAGATGAGGCGACAGAAGCGACAAGAAAGCAGCGAGTGGATCACGCTGCGTAGGACGGAGAGAAGGAGGAGGAGGAGGAGGAATGTGTTTGACGAAGTAGAGACATGTTGAAGGATAGCCCCAGTGGCCTCCTCCTCCTCTTGATCTACGCTCTCTTATTTCCGCTCCACTCTCTCTGGTCACTAGGGGGAGCCGTGACTGCGACAAACACTACCTCAGCAACACTCCTTACATCGCCGAACCCACATTGAAATGAATTAATTGCAAGGAAAATGAAGGCCGGAGAAAAGAAGTTGATTAATTTTCTCATCAGGTGGCAATGAAAAACTGAAAAACAGGATACACACACACACACACGCTTCCATCAAAGTGCTAATTATTTTCTGGCCGCATTGATGGGAATGCAGCTTCATTATTCTTTCCTAAGTTAATCGCTCCCTAAACCGAGTTGTTGGGTTTTCTCGAGTCGCTTGAGTCACCACAACCCCAACTGATTTACGCCGGTGAAAGGCCCGCTGATTAGAACCAGAAAATGATCCATTCAGATCCATCTCTATTGTGGGCAACAGAGTGATTCATTGGTTCAGCCTCGTAGCAGAGCGGGAAGAGGTGGAGCCGAGTTGAAAACGCTGGGCGAATGCAGTCGCCAACTTGATGCACTCATGGAAACAGTCCTAGCGGTAGCACAGGGAATCGCGAGTATCGAATGATTCGCACAGGGCTCCAGTGCCCAGTTCGTACTATGTTAGCCTGTCACCCCCTGTGCGTGTCAGGCTGGGTCGAGTCCCGGTTTCCTCTGACTCTTTGTCGCGGCAACTGTGTGTGTGTGTGTGTGTGTGTGTGTGTGTGTGTGTGTGTGTGTCTCTTGCAGCTGCGCCGCCGCACTGCGCTTGATGGCGGTCTTACCCGAGCAGCTCGCCCGGGCCGTGGAGAGGCCCCCGGTGAGTCACCTCTTCTCTCCTCCAAGTTTCCACCTGGTCACTGGAGTGCTTCACTGATACGACCTGACACCTGTCTGCTTGGATGGCCAGCAACAGGCGTCACCAAAAGAAAAACCTGCGCGCGCACACACACACACACACACACACACACACACACACACACACAGACACTGGAAGCGCACATGCAGTCCAGGCAGCCATGCATGAACTCAGGGCTAGAGCTCCCTCATTTGCACACAAACGGAGAAAGGTACATTTGCGGCGCGGCCCGGCAGGGAGAGATAAAGGTAAATAGACGTGTGCACGCAGTCGCACAAATGCATGGGAGCGGAGGAAAAAAAGGAGGTCTCTCCGCCTGCCTCCTCATCCATGAAGCTCACAGCCTCCCCGACAGAAATCCTGACTTTATTGCTCAGCCGGTGCCTCGAAAGCTGACAAAACCCTCCTGTGCTCTGTAAAAAGAGTTGTGCCGTGATGTGTGTAAATATGTCAGGTTTATTTCATGCTCCCCCTTTTTTCATCATTAGGCAGCCAGTGCAGTGCAGTGATTCGCAGCTTGGGCTGACTGGAAGCCCTGCTTGCTCCTCCTCTGGAGCTGTCTGAACCGTGCACATTGCGGAGGCCTCTTTAATTAGCAGCCGAGCACAACGGAAGGGATACAAGCGGGGTTTAATGAAATGATGGTACACAAACATGGCCTTTTAATGCGACTCCAGCTGGCCGGTGACGCGAACGCTGCTAAAGTGCCCCTCAGTCAACAGGGAGGAGAGCAAAGAGGACTTTAAATGTTAATTCTAATTGCGCGGTGCGTGAACTGCGGAGATGAGAGGCGACAGCCCCAGGAACAGGCCTTGGGGACCGTGGCACCTCGTAGGGGTGCCTCAAAACTAATGCTTGCATTTTGAAGCTAAGGTTGAAAGGCCCCATATAATGCAATCATACTATTGGTCCATTTCTTCTAACAGCATGCGTCTCTCACCAGTCGGTCAACTCTCTCCAAAAATTGAGCCTCTACTTCTTTTGATGGTTTGGCCAATTTAGAAAAGGTGTGCTGAGCAAGCCAGCCCTTGGTGACCTCACTAATGCTGGTGTTTTTCCTTGCTATGTCTTGTGTCTCTCGAGTTTGACGTCACAAGCTTCGGCATCCAATCAAAACCACACAGGACTCTGGTTCCATGGGATATCACCACACCAGAAGTCGTACGTAGAATCATTTTGTCGGTGCTGAAAGTGCTCCCCTTTTCAACAATTACAATTTATCTCCTCATAAAATCTTGCCCCATGTTTTGAAAAGGTCAAGGTTCCCCAAAATATGTCGTGGGGATGAGGAATCGTCCCAATTTTATTGTAGTTTTTATTTTGAATGAGGTCAAAGCCATTTCTGGCAATACCCTGCACAACAAAGTCAGAAAGATCTTGAGAGCACTTTGCGATTTTACAGACTTTCCTGCCTTTCGGTCTTGAAGCGATAGTTGCCCTTTGCACAGGAGAACCAGTGGGAACGTGGGCAATAAAAACAATCACAGCATGCGTTACTGTATGCGTCTATTTTTATGACTCTGCAGTCTAGGACCGGCACTGTTATCATCGCAGAGGACGGGGAGCAGCAAGCGAGAGCACGAGCGAGAGTAATGGGTCACCGCCGCGATACTTTAAATAGCGCGTGTCAAAGCGAATCCACTGGCCTGTCGAGATCTGGGCTGCGTAAATATGACCCTGCCTTCTCGGCCGTGCTGCGCTCACTCTGTCAGATAATTCATGGCGATAACACAGCTGAAGGGATTTAAAAAAGAAAAAAAAAAACAAAAGGAGAGGTATTACATAACCCAAGCGAAAGGGAACGATTGTCAAACGCAGTCCCTTTTTGCTCCAAGTGCCTCGGGTCCAGCAACAAAGCCTTCCACCAATCCTCGCAGGCGGTTCCCAGCTCTCCGGTAAAGGCCAGGCTGCCGCGCAGGGACTGGGCATCTAATGAACGCGCAATTAAACACCTCATCCACGTCTCAGCAATCCATACGCAATGTTAACATGCCGCCCCTATAGAGGATGCTCGGGCTAGTCACCGGAGAATTGGGGCAGGGGGTTCGGGGCCGCCGCACTTGATTAACAACCACAGGGGTTAATTAGCGGCACAAGTGCACTTTCCTGGGAGAGTCTTTTATTGATTGCGCTCCATGCAGGTGTGCCGGTGTCCGTAGGCAGGCGCTTCATGCGCCACAAAAAGGTAACTCCTCGGCTCGCTTGCAGTAGTGCGTTCGGTCAGTTCAGGTCTCTGCGGATCAGCAGGGTATGTCCATAGTATGGTGGCTGCCCACCTTATTTTGCCATTTTAATTTGAGTGGCAAGTCAGTAGACTTTAGGCTAACGACACCAGACAGTGTTGACAGTGTTCCTAACCACCCTTCTTTCGATAAAGGATGTGGAAAATCTGTAACGCCATCCGACAGGACGATTGGACTGGACAACAAGATCTTGACCGCAACACGCCTTCTAAGAAAGAAAAGAGCTCGTTTCAGGTGCTGCAAAGGGTAGAGAGGAACTTTCACAAAGAGTTTGAGGCCAGACAGACTAGCTTTACAGCAGCGGGAATTGGTGGTAATGCTGGTTTTCTCCACAGTGGCCGCTAGAATAAACCCAAACAGCTCCGTTTGACAATATCACAGCCTGCTCCTCACTGCCGCCTCCTGTACACAAACAATGAAATGTCTCCTCAGCCGGTTCTCAGGTGGTATCGTGACAACCCGTGTTGTTCTTTTCCCCAAATAATCAAAGGTGATGACTCATCGATGCCACCTCCATTTTCATTTTTTATTACCTCCGTCCATCATTTCATGGAGGCCTTGTGGGTAATTGGCCTCGGCGCCTGCACCGTAATAGCTGCAATCACCGCGAGCATCGTGATGAGTGCAGCGTGAGCGGCTGTGTCCAGTCCGGATCTTCTTCTTCTTCTTCTTCGCTGGTGTTTGAGTGACACATTAACAGCAGTTGTCTATCCCACCACCGCCAACATGACGAGTCACCACGGCGTGATTCAGAGATCTGGCCGCAATATTCGTGGGATTGCGACTGTTTCTTTTCTCCCTCTCCCTCTCCTTCTCCCTCTCTCTTTCTCTCTCCTTGCTTGCTGACATTGGACACTAATAAACAGCCTCGCTAATTTGTGTTCTGTCACATCAAGCTACGTGTCCGTGACGTGGACAGCTGACGGGGCGTCCAGCCATCGGCGTCGATGGTACGCAAGTGACCCCCCAAAAAAGGGGCTCTGGGGACGCTGCGATCAATAAGCAGAAAGAGGAAATGAACGTGTTACAAGGTGGGACACTTTTTTTTGTTTGTTTTTTAGCATACAACAGCGCAGCAGACCTCAAAAGTCTGGAGTGCTGAATTTCAGGGGGACCAAACATTAAAAACTTTCAGTCTCCTGCTGCAGATGCACCAATTCTGACAACACGGGCGCCATGGCAACAGCAGGCTAATGATGTGCTGCTGCCGCCACCGCTACTCTTCGTTCGCATCGCTGGGCGGGTTTGGGGGGTAGAAGGTTCTGAGTAATGTAAGGTGTGAGTAATGCCGTCCACAACCGATTGTCCTGATGACGTCAGCTCATTTTGGCACTTTTTGCACCTGAACACTAATGATAGTGCTAGAGTGTTAACAAGGATCAAAAGGTATACGGAGGGTGTCAAATATAAATGGATTTGTTTTGTTGTTATTACTAATTATCTCTTTCTTTATTTTTGCAGCTCGCTGTTAAGGCTTCATAAGAGGTTGTGTGTTCAAAAGTGCACTTCCAGCAAAACTTTCCTCTGCGTTCTTCTATTCTCCTTAAAAACAGCCAGACATTTAATTTCATCGTCAGTACTTCAAATACATTGAATCAACTTAAAGGAGGAATTAGTCATTTATGTACCAAAGGCAGTGGTAACATAACAACTTGATCTGGAGTATCAGTGTTTTGTTATGCATGTTGAGTCGATGTCGGACACGCCTTTCATCAAATGTATGTGTTAACCGGCACAACACTTCAGCACCAAAACTCTGATAGTAGTTTTAAAATAGTCAAGTGCACTCTGACGTAGGCTGTAACAAAATCCATTCAATCCTCTTCACTGTCAATGATTCAAGCCAGATCATATAGAAGTGCAACTCATTGTCCTACCTATTAAATGTGACAGAAACATGAAGAAAAATCTGCACCGCAGGTGCACTGTTTCCCTTCCAGTAATGTTCCACTCACCCTCCTGCCCACCTCCTCCAGCCAATCAAAAACACAGAACCACTGCCAGTGGAGCCTGACTGGCGACCGGCTGCCAGTTGCCGCTGACTGATCCCGCTCATTAGGCGTCTCGACGAGACTAGGAGCGCCGGGTTGAAGTGGCTGCTGCCACAGCTAATCAGAGGCAAGGAGAAGGAGGAGGCTTGCTAATTTTTTGGTGCCAGCAGCAAAGAAACTGTTTACTCCAGAATGCCCTGAGAGAAGATTGTGACTCTGTCCGAGATACTCTGCACTTATTGCAAAAAAGTAAAGTGCTCGTTTGTATCGAGGTTTAACGGAAGACAGTAGGTTTGGCATTCCCTGTTGCTTTAACGTATGAATACCATAAGGTTGAGACAAATGTATCTGCAGACATGGAGACTGCAGATTCAGGCCTGCTGTTCTGGCCCTGCATTTCGGCAGGAGGCCCTAATCCCAACCCTAACCTAAGTTCAACGTTTAAAAGTGTATTTGAGCAGGATACAGATGTAGTGGAAAAGAAACAAAACAAGAAAAACAAAGGGTCTCGACATGCAAGCCAAGTTCAGAGGGTCTGAATCTGCAATCTCCGGGTCTGCAAACACATACCATAGGTGAAGGTGCTAGTCTCTGTAGCAGGAGCAAGCATCACCGTTGCTTCGTGTTGTGTGGCTAGTACGGCGATTAAGGCAAGCAATTAGGTGCGTACCAATCTCATAAACCAGGGACCATCGCCACATCCGTTACTCAGAAGCCCCAATCTCACCCACAATCAGCCGCCGAATCCGCAGAGGATTTAGGTCCTCCTGCTCTGCCACCCTGTATCCCACTGCCAGCCGGGATCAATCACAGGGGCCTTTCGGCCGACACCTTTCGAGAAGGAGCAAAGTCGTTGCTTGACCCCGTAGGTCCACTGCCAGGCGGTGATGTTGAGCAGAGCCGACAGGTTCAGCCTGCCTTTGTTCTCCAGACGACTGAACCAGGACGAAAGCGGACAGCCGCGGGCACGTGGGCGAGCAACGGCGTCCACATGGGCGTGTACAACGCTTAAAGATGTACCAAGGCTTTGCCCACTGCAGAGAATTTGAGAACCATAAGAAGAGGAGCGAGCTTGGTTAAAATGAAGAGACGTTGGTTAAAATACTTGAGACTTTGAAGGGGGAAATGTCTGATGCCTTTGACGGGGAAACGTCAGATACGATGTTAAAACAAACAGGCAGCTCTTCGGAAGGTGCGGTTTTGTTCCACAAATTGCAATTAACCAGGCGGCCACCCACCAAGGGGAAGAGAATGTAGCTTGAAGCACAGCATTCAGATGGCAGGTTTTTCCCTTGAGTTTTGAGCATGGAAATGTAATAAAACACACTCATAGCTACCATATCTTGCAATAACTCTGCATGCTGAGAGGCGGGGAGGGGTTTGCTTGTTCCTTGTTTGTATTCAGCTCTTGGTTGGCAAACCACTAGATGTGACTAAATATGACAAACTGGGCCTTAATGCTGGAAGTGCATTTAAGCGTCTTAATAAAATGCACTGCATTTTGCAGAATAAAGCTTATGTACATCAAGTCTGTTGCTGTGGTTCCATGGCCCTTTTCAAAGTGGGTTCTACCAAGTGCTTCTACAGATTTAACATACCCATTAAAAAAAAAAGAGCGAGCCGGCCCAAATAACAGAATAATCACTTAACCAGCCCCTCCGCCCCACTTCCTGCCAGAATGTTCTGTGCATCTTCATACTCTTAATATGTTTTTTCCATCCTTTCACGTGTTTACAACCAAACAACATAACACGCCAGTTCTCCTCGCAATGGAGCATAAAAGAGACTCCACAGGTGGCCTGGAGACAGCCACCCAGAGTAAACACCAGCACTGATTTCCAGTCATGGTTCCCTGGCACTGCGCTCTCCTTACAGGAGGAGGGAGGGCTCGGGTCAAGCCTTCACAACACTGTAGATTGTTGGAAAGCGGTAATTTGTAATTAGTGTTAAGAAATATGCACCATTTCAAATCAAATCAAACCCCCCCACCTACAATCACCCACCGCTGTCACTGTGCAGAGAATTGTGACATTAAATTAACAAAGGCTTCCGACTTCCAAACACAGTGCAAACCCTTCGTAACCATTCTCACTCGGCAACAAGTCGTGTCGTCACGCCAGTTGTTAAAGTTTAGAGGCAAGAGGGGGCCAGTGAAAAACCCACCCTAGGATCCCCATTCTGGCCATGCTTTATGGCGAGAAGGCACGGCAGCAATTTAAAATTTACTGACCTTGTCCTCAGAAATTTACTCCTTGGGGTGAAAACTAGAACAAGGGTGTGCAGCACTGTCAAACCCTCTTTACTGCTTTTGATTGTGTGTGCATGTGTAACAATATGTTGCAAGCTTAGCAGACGCTAACTAGCTAACTTGCTCGCAAACAATAGCATGTGCAGAGTAGCCAACAAGCTCCTGGCTGTAAGTTTGTTTGTTTTGTTGTTGTTTTTTTCAGTAGAAGACAACACAGCAGCAGGGCAATTATGAGACAACAGTAGCAACTGTATGTTCAAATTAGTCCAACGCACAGTGGCCCCTGGATAGAGCGACCCAAAGATCGCCATTTATCAATGTGGACGTGAGCGCAGGAAATGAGCAAATCTCCCACCAGGCTTGACCTCTTGTAGTTATTAGATCACTGCATCACTAGCGCAGACTGGGCCGTGTCAGCCATGTGGCACAGCAAATGTAAAAAATTAGAAATAAAAACATTGTTGTAATGCATTTTTTATGAACTGCGATATGTGTTGTATACTGTTGATGAAAGAGGTTATGCCATACCGTACATATGCAGCCCAGATAATTAAATGTATGTTGTTGTGGCTAACATTAAGAGCTTCCTTCTTTTGAATCCCACTTTTCCGGCAGCAAAATTTGAATGTTTTATTCCTGTTATGGTGTCAAGGGCTGAACCACGTGGAATCAGGGTCGTCTTGTTTGCAGGACAACACGAATCAACACCAGGTCTTTCATAGCCAGATTTTCTCTCATGATTCTCTCATGGCTCTGCACCAGGTCCTATGCTAATAGAGAGGTGCTAAGTACGCCTCGCTGAAGCATACCAACTTAAGTGCGCGATGTGTAACACAGCTGCAGCGCCGTTGAGGGCGTGTGCACTGTGTCTCTGTCAGCAGGGAGTGGGCGCACACTCCAAATCTGGCGGAACGCCACTGCTAATTGGCATCGATGAGACTATTTGACTCCAAAGATGAGAAACAAACCAACACGTCACAGGCACACCTGGCTTCACCCAGTCGGCCAACAGATGGGGCCACTGCGGGGTCGTTGCTGTGGAGGGAATGCAAGCTAATGAGGGTTTTTTGCAGTTGGGCACAATCCAGGACAAAAGAAAAAAACAGCAGAAGGAAATGTGCTGATAGTTTTTTCTAGCCTTTTTTTTCCCTTTTTTTTTGCCAACTTGTTGTCCAAGGTGATGGCCCAAAAATAAGGCGACAGTAAGTGGGACGCATTAGCATTTGAGTCGCGGTGAATTTGTGTCAACCAGAAGAGCCGCCTGGCTGAGTCGCTGCTCCTCTGTGCCGTGCCGTCACCGAGGCTCTCGGCTAATGTGTAGAAATTGGAGAGGCTCGCCAATCAAATGCAAAAAAAATTGGGGGAGTGTTCCGCCTGTCCTTGTGACCACAAAAAAAATGTTGCTGTTGTTGTTCCCCCCACACCCCACTTCTGAAAAAATCATTTTTTCTTCAGTTTGTCCTTTTGCAACAATAGGGAGTTTGAGTGTTAAGTATTGAATGAGCTTGCATGAGCTAGATCTTCGGCCAACTAATGCATTGGAAACTTAGCGTTAGTCCAGTGCCCTCCGAGAGTCCTTTGTATGAGCCCGGACAGAGCGAGCAAAAGGAAATAAAAAATAAATAAATAAATAAAAATATTTGTGTTACTTTTGTGGGATTCAAGCATTAGGCGAGCACACATCTCCGGGAGCCAAGTTGGAAATATGCACTCAGCATGTTGCCCGCGGCCGCTACGAGAGAAACATTCTCACCAAATGGCATTTTTAACAGCCCCCAATTGCCGTGACATTTTAGTCGGAGCTGTTTCTCTTTCAGTGGGGAAGCCACCACTGCATTTATTCTCTCTCTCTCTTTTTTTTGTCTGTTGCCACTCCATTTACGGAGGCAAAAGAATCGTCTGTAGGGTAAACATTCAAAATGCTGCATTTCCTGGATGGAGAGGAAGATGGTGTTAAAGAGGATTGACTTTGTAAGGAGGAAGTATTGAAATATACATCTGCAGCTCTACATTCAACTTTTTTATGTTTCCACTTGTGCAAGCGCAGTTTATCGGGGTTGAATTGGAGTCATTACTGCTTGGTTTTCCCAAAACATCACCCAGTTCTGCTCATGACCCCGTCTGTCCTTCCAGTTTTTGCTTCATGTTCCGAGGATTTCACTTCAGGCAGCATCTGCCTCGTTTTCATGACAGCATCGGTTCGATCCCGTCATATATTCCGACTTTGGAGTCCTTTTGCCGAAGATGCGTCGACGTTGGTCTTTCATTGTTGTACACATTTATTCACCCCAGTCCTCCAACCTCCCACCCCCGCGATGTACGACAGATCCGCGAGAGGTTATTGATAGCAACGCTAGTGCTGCCTCCGGCTGCCTCATCTGTCGGAGCAGCAGACAGCCGTCACATTTTTTTTTTTTTTGTCGTCCCTCTGAAATCTCAATGACAAAAATATGTGCCTGACCTATGCGCTGATTTTTTTTTTTTTTTTTTCTGTCAAAGCCTCCGCTTGCTAAAACAAATGAGGAGTTTTATCATCCATCCGTTGGCCATCTTACATCCCAGACAGCTTTTGCCTGGAAAATAGGCCCACTGTGTGAACCCAACGGTCGGTGCGAGAGCGAAACAAAAAGAATTTGTGCGGATGCTTTCCTAAATCCCTTGCAGAATGATCTATTTGGGAAATGAGAGGAGCAAAAGCTTGGGATGTGATTGGTCTGCGTGCGGCCCCTTCGTGGTGCACGCCTGGCAAACAGCTCGTCCCACGTTGTTGAAAAAACGTTTAGCTAGTTTCTTTCGCTGTTTGGAGTAGAGTAGCTACTTCCCTGTTTCCCTCTGTTGTTTTTTGTAACCCAACGTTTAACAAACCCCTTGTCAAAGCCCATCACAAGAGTTCATCCTTTATTCTTCCACTTGATGTGAAAACGCAGATCAAATTCCGAATGAACCATTGCAGGGGGAGCGCTTGCACCCTCTTCTCCTTCCGTGCCCTCCTTCGGCTGTGCCACAGCCGAAAAGGGCAACAGAATCCAGTTGAGATCAGATCGAAGACAAGTTTTTCATTGGCAGGTTTGGAAAGATGATTGAGAGAGATTCCAGGGGGGCTGGATCGACTGCAGCCGGGGAGGACAAAGGACGTCAAGACATTGTCGAGTTCAGCACAGCGTCCCCCCAAAAGGAAAGCGGGTTGGCGGCGGAATCCAGTGGAAACATTGGCAAACACTATCGACTGGAGGTCGGCGAGATCTTGGAGTTGAGATCTAGTCGAGTTGCCTCGATCGGGGCTCATGGTGACCAAAGCAGGGGAATTAAAATAAATCCTCGTCTCTCTCTACGAGATCAGCCTGAGTCACGGAAGACGCTGCCAGCGAGGCGGCGGTGGAGGCACAACAACAGCACTAACAACGTTGCCGCGTCTGCAAGTGAAACACTCTCTGGCATTCAGGAGCTTAAATTGTGACTGAAGATGAATTGGGGGGGGGGCAGCATAGAGGGGCTGAGCTCAGCCGGATTCAGGTCGGATCGGCAGCGTTAAGGCAGGGTGATAATGCGGCTGGATGAGAGCAGATCACTCTTGAGGGGCTGTGCTGCTCCTCACTGTTAATTAGGCCTCTGGTTGCAGCTGCTACTGCTGCTCCTCTCTCTCTCGCTCTCTTTCTTTCTCTCCCTCGGCCTCTGTCCCACTCTGACAGCAGCGTTCGGCATCCTGCTTTGTATATCTGGAAGAGCAACTCCTCACTCTCTCTCCTCTGCGCTCGATTCTCCTCACATCTGACTTGCCGCCGCCTTTTGTCCCTCTGATTTCTCTCTCTCTCCCTCTCTCTCTCTCTCTCTCTCTCGCTCGCTCCCTCTGGAGGGAGGGAGGGCAGGTGAGGTGGGGGAAGAAAAAAAATATGCAGAGCAACTGCAGATTTGACAAAACTGAGCGGAGCACAGAGAGAAGACCCGGCGGTGGGGGGAGGAGGCGGGGGGAGGATGTGGGTGATGAGGGGTTGGGTCGTAAAAAATTCTGACTAGGCCATTGCAATTACACGCCCTTAATCCATATTTACGCTCCTCAGCCCGTCCTTCCCCGCGGCGGCAGCCACAGCCAGCCTTCAGATTATTCGCGGCTCCTGCTGCTTATCTCCGAAAAATCCCGACTCAGAGTGTTTGCACAGTCATGGCGGAATGAGGAAGTTACCAAGTTGTTGTTTTTTTTCTTTTTGCGGGGGCGAAAGGGACAAAAGGACTTTGGGTTTACTTTAAGTCTATTTGCCCCATCTTTCGGATAATGCCGACTGGGTGAACAGCCCATAAAACAGCCCGGTGCCACTAGGGGGCACTGCTGAAAGGGAAAAAAATGATGACTCATTTCTTGTCATCATTTGTCATCATTCAAGTCTGCATTTGTTGGAGTTTGATTCTCGGAAAGCAACCACATTTCCTTTTATTTAACTACCCTCCCGGCCTGAAGGGGGCCACAGAGGTTCTACCACATTGAGTTGGACAAGGAGGTGAGTGATTTCCACCTTCACCTCCCCTCAGCAGTGGTTTCCCGCCTCTCCAAAGGAAAAAGGGAAATCCACCGAGGACCCGGGGATCCTCCCAGTCCGCTACGACTCTCCTCTTTGCCAGAATAAACCCGGTTGCGCTTGGAGACCCCCCCCTTGTCAGCAGAAAAGTGATGCAGACATCAAATTCCAGCGCAACAACAACCTAGGAGGGGGTTTGAGAGACGGACTGGAACTCGGCGATGCAACCGCTATAAATGAAGGTTCCAGTGGGTAGATAAACACATTTTTTTGCCAGACAACCGAGCCTGGACCCCACCGCCACTCGTAGGCCCCACCCCCCGGCTGGTCCCACCCCCTGAATTATACATGCGTGAGTGGCAGGTGAGCAGCGAGGAAATTAACAACCGTCACTCCTTTGCCCCCCTTTTGCCGCTCTGACAAAATGCACAACGGTGAATTGCAGGGATGTATTTCCAAACTGCAAGCCGCTCAAAGTGCAGCTCAGACGCAAGACGACTCGGACCTGCGATGACGGCAGCAAGTGAGCAAGTGCGTTGCCCGGCAGCGAGTTCTATCACAATGATTGACCGGCTGGCGGCCTGATCTGCATCAGAGAGGGAGAGTCTGAGCTGTGCTGCAGGCGCTTACTTTGTTTTAAAGGGAGGGGGAAAACGAAGAGGTGGAGGAGAGATTGCAGAGTGGCTGCTGTGAAGTAACAGTGACACCTGCTGGCCAACGCTGCAAAAGGTGCGAGTTGCTTCCGCCTCCTCGCACCAGCAGTCATTCACTCGTTTGTTCATTTCAACTCACCTTCCACAACACATTATTTTCTGCGTCTCAGCAATAAATGAAGATGAATTGTTGAATTAAAAGTCAGTCAATTACAGGCCGGTTCAGCCCACACACCGGCATCTGACGCCACCCTCCGACCCTCTGGAGGACTTTCCATCAATCCCATTGATTTCCGACCTCTAACCCCTTGACCCTTCTAGAAGTGCGTCATTAATTGCTTCACCACATCGATGTGGCGGCGCCTCAAATTAATTACAGTGCAGAAAAAGTGCCTGTTTTCATTGGGTATAAAATATGGCAAGCCGGGAAGCAGTTGTAAAAAGTCTGCAGCATTATGTCTTTATTAACAAATAAACAAATAGATAACGCTGTCAACACAAGAAAGGTTACAGGCACCAGTGCACTCTCATTGGCTCACTGTTGTTTTGCTAAGTAATTGGAATGCATTGTCACAGCACTGCAGGAAACCACTTTTATATTTCTGCTATTTGTTTCTTAAATTTATCAAATAAAATAAAAAAAGAAACTTTGATCAATGGTATAACTTTCATTCGTTGGCCGTACTGTAGTTGTTAATCGAGTGTGTTAGCTTTGCACAGAAAATTAATAAATGCCTCTCTATGTTGGTTTCTTCCTCATGTTTTTGCAGCTTTTGCCAGCCCACTAATATTAGCCCGCTTTTTAGGAGTCAAAAGTAACATGGATTGTACAAGTAAAACTTGCCTTATTCTGAGCTTTCCTATGCTCTAACGATAAAGCTAACGCTTCCTTGTGACGATCTTGGGGTCAACATAACTTTTGCCATCCTTATTCAACAGGAAAAATTCTTTTTGCAGCGACCTCTGCTGTTAGCTTGACTGTTTCCAAAGTTTGCAGCCTGCCTCGCTTGACAAATAAGACATGTAATATCTCTGTGTCCCTTCTCTGCCTCCAAGGCTCTTCCCCATCTTGCTCTTTTTTTTTTCTCCCCATTTCAAGGTTTTGATACAGTTGCTTGGTTGTGTGGAAAATAGCCAAGTGCGTGAATCTGCTCACAGCAAGGTCTCTGGCTGAGCGTTTAATGATTTCTGAAAGGAGACACGACACTGGTTCAAACTTGGGTTTTCTCGAGGTCGGTTTTTAGCACCGCAAGGGGATAAAAAAAAAAGAAGAAGAAGAAAAACTGGTAAAGTCGCAGCAAAACAGCCGGGATGAATAAGCAGTGGATGAATAAGCAGGCTGAACTGTCGACTTGCGTGTTTACTTTCTGCCAGCTGCTATCTTGTGCGCTAAAATTCATATTAATACAGAGATGGGAGCGGGAAGCAGGTCTGACTAATGTCACCGTGAGTTTGTTTGCACCCTGCCTACCTGACAGCGCAAGGCCAATTGATTAAATGTCTTCCGTGCATAACGGATTCCACATGACGGGCTGGCTGTTCCGCGTCAACGCATCCTTCACATTCGACCTCAGCCATCGAAAAACGTACGTGAAGCTTCACTGGAAATAGTCTTCTAACACTGACCTTAAAGTGGAAAAAGTAATTGTGAACAGTCTGAAATGTCATGCTCACTTGTACAGAGACTTCACGCGGTATTTATAGCAGAGCAAGTGAGTTGCAGGTTAGCGCAGAAGGTATGGATTGGCAGCTGGAGAGGTGCCAGCTCACCTCCTCCTTTAGTTCAACGCTAACTGCTTCAGTTCACCCAGCTTCACTACGGCCTCGCAGGCTTGTTGCGGGATGTATTTATAATTCACGCAGCATGTCTTCGTCTATCGTCTCGCGCTTGCCGAAAGGTTAGAGAGGCATGTTTGTAACTCGGGGGAGGGAGGGAGGGAGTGGGGGTGGGAGGTGGGCCGAGGTTTAATTCCCCAGACTTCCCAGCCGAAAGTAAGAGGCAGTCCGGTGTTGCCCTTTAATAAAGGCTTCAACTCACCGGACCAGTGGATCAGTGGATCCTTTCAAATCCAAACTCATTGCATTGGCTAGCCCGCAGGCGTTTGTGTGATCCGGTCTCTTGAAAAGAAGTCCAATCGATAAAAAGTTGGAAAAGAGAAAATAAAATAGACCGAGAATTAAAGGCTGTGTCGTGAGGATGGCGTCATCTCAGTTTCATTTACTCGTTTGATCATGTCATATTTCATGCTTTCCAGTCAAGCCCAACACACTCGTCTGAGTACACACACACACACACACACACACACACACACACACACACACACACACACACACACATATATAACGTTGAGTTCATGCATGAGTAACTGTGAGTTCAAGCGTTACGAAGGATTCGAACACAGATGCATGGTAATCCATTGTATTTATGTCTGAATTCATGACAATGAATGCCTTAATTCATCATATCATATGCACAGATTCACTGCAACTCATTCACGGATTTAGACGGTAAGTCATCCCTGAATTACCCTACAAACATAACCTGTAAACAGGACCCCATCTGCAATTTCAGCAGAATCCAGAGTTAATTGCTACGATACAAAGGCGGCCTACACAGAGGTCACTGTGCAAGTGAGGAACACTCCCCTCCGCACGAATCCCTCCCAAAAAAAGTTTCTGTCCTGAAGATTTAGTACGTCGCAGTCCGCCGACTTGCTTTGAGCTCAGAACATCCCGAGAGTAAGAAAGAGGGGAAAAAATGAACAGCAAGAAATCCCCCGACCCCCAAATCTTTCATGGCTGATGCTTTTTTTTGTTTTTGTCCGAAATTTAGCAGCTTCGGCGGCAGTCTCTGCAGCTTCGAGGACAAACAGATTGCAGGCAGACCACGTTCAATTACCAAAACACCTTGCTCCTCCGGTTTCCAGGCAACATTGGTTTTCTCTCTCCATTCTCTTCGGCCCTCTTCTGGGACCGGCTGCGTTTGCACGCGTGCTCCGCGAGGAGTGGAAGAGTGGAGGCTGGCGGTAGGAGGGAGAGCGGACTGTCAGAAAACGCACGACGTGCGACGTGGTTCCCGATTCTCCTCCCGGCTTGTGTCAGTGTCATCGGTGTCGGTGACAGATGGCTTGAGGGGAGCCGGTTTGGTACACCTTCCAACCAGTGGTGTCGTTGGTCCCTGGAGAAGTGGGTGTACTCTTAATGCAGGGCCTTTTTGAAAGCAACATTGAGAAGTGTGTATACTAATGCTGACTGAAAAAATAAGCAGGTATACTTTGTGTACCCGTGTATTCCCTGCACTACACCACTGCTTCTACCTGACTGCCTGCTGCCTGCGTGCGATCCGACGCCTCTGACAGTCGTGCTCAGTCGACCATTGACTTCATCCGTCACCGCGGCACAGGCCAGCAAACGCCCGTGTCCGTTGGAAAAAGTTAACGAGCTCCCGCCGAGCCCGGCTGTTGTGTGTTCGCTGTTAAGTGCCGCAGTCGGGGTGATGTACTGTATACGTCCTCTTGCTCGGGACTCTGTCATGTCTCTCGTTTGCCCCAGGAGTGACAAACAAGTCAGATGTGGTTATCTGAGATGGGACGCGAGGTGATCCCTCTCTCCGCCGCCAGGTTTTGGCATCTTGGGGAACGTTGACGCAGGATCATTTTGTCAAATTGAAACTTGCAGTGAGAGTTTGGGGCTGGTGAGCTACTTGGAGACGATACCTTGGCACTTACTCGGGTAACGGTCAGTGTTTTTTATGACCCAAACTCATATATAAACTGTTGAAAACTCCTGACTACCAGTTTGACTTGTTGACACCTCAAAAACAGATGACTCCCAATACATCATGCATTATGCATCCTTTTTGGCTCACTCCCACTCGTTCTTCCAAATTTTCTTTCACGGTGCCACCAAGGAGAAGTCCAGCTTTGCGGCTCAGACGTTGTGCAGATTACACAGCGTCTTTTTGTTTTCAATCGGGGGCCACTGCTCCCACGTTGCCCGCACTTGCTTAGGACCTCAAAAGTTCAGCTTCCTCCGACCTTTCCAAGAAGAAGGCGGGACTAACAGCTGTAACTCCGCCTCCCGCCATGACACAGCCGAGATAGGCTAGCGCACGGCATGAGTCTGAGTTCAGCGTGAGCATTGGTTGAAAATTCTTTTATGGATCGATAACTTCTCTGCGAGCTTGTGTAGATTTTTGGTTAATTGTCCTTCACAAGAGAATTTGGACTTGATTTCCACGGAATTCCATCAGCGTTGTTTGATATTTCCAAATTCCCATGTGTCCTTCCATCATGCTGGTATGGCAGCAAAAAAGGGGGGGAACAAAATGGTGAAAAAAAAAAAAAATCCAAAGTACCCAACGGCAGCTCGAAAAATGACCCTAATCACGCTTGTGTTTGTGCGAAACAAAAGGATTGGCTGAAAAGGTCAAATATATTACACAGTGCAAAAGCCCCTCTGGCCGGTCGAGCAGCGCGCAGTTAAATCAGAAAAGGTTACGAATGCGTGCAGAAAGAAGTTCTCTCACGGCATAATTATGAGAGGAGGGAGGCAAATGTCAACGCCCTCATTAAGTCCCTCCGGTGTCAGGGGGTCCGACGGGTAAATCCGCACGGTCACCGTCCTGGGCGTCTAAACCCCGCTCTCCTCCGTGGCGCCGCTTAACCCGTCCTGCCGTCATTAAAAAAAAGGAGCCGATACCACTTTTTTACAGAGCGAGCGTACAATTACTTGAAATTCAGTACTTCATAATAATGCCATTGCACATTATATTATTTGGATTTTTTTGTTGTTTTTTTTCCACAGATGTGTTATTTCATGGGTTCGATTCCGGGCCTGGGGCCTCGTGGAGTTTGCATGTTCTCCCTGTGTCTGCGTGGGTTCTCTCCGGGTTCTCCGGCTTCCTCCCACACTCCAAAAACTTGCATGTGAGGTCAATTGGGGACTCTGAATTGACTGTAGGTGTGTGTGAGAGTGCGAATGGTTGTTTGTCCTTTTTTTGTCTCTGTGTGGTCCTGCGATGAACTGGCGACTGGTCCAGGGTGTCACCCTGCCTTCACCCTATGACAGCTGGGAGAGGCTCCAGCAGACCGCCGTGACCCTGAGCTCAGGAAGGGGGTATTGAAAATGGATGGATGGATGGATGGAAGGATGGATGGATGGATGGATGGACGCTTTTCTAGAACATGGGGTGACTGTCACAAATGTAACAACATTTTCAAACACATTCATGTACGACTGGTATCGGTGTCATGGTATCGGGCACATATTTTACATGTACAAGTAAAGCACTCAACCCCGGTATTGGTATTGACACCTGATACTGGTATCGGTACCGGCGTGTCCCCAGTTTTTACATCTGCTGTCGCTGAGTGAGCTGGCTGTCGTGCACGTGCAATTCAAAGCGTCGATATCGTCTGTCGGTCGGTTTGACCTTTTAAAGGTCGCTGGCCTTTAAGTTCGACACCCTGCGAGGGACCCGAGCCAAACTTTTTTCCTCTGTCGTGTTGCGCGCTCGATAGAGGTTCTGCTTGACTTCCTTTTTTTTGTGTGTGTGTGTGTGTGTGTGTGTATGTGTGTGTGTGTGTGTGTTGTTTATGGTTGCTCAGTTGTCGGTGTGAGTGTGTGTCTGTGTGTGTCCTTTGCACCCACAGAGAATTGGCCTTCAGCGAAAGCGGTGAACAAAAGGAGCCTTTCTCAGCTTCCCCCCTTGCACAAACTACAAGCTGAGAACATACCGCTTGGCTCTTTTTCCAAGTCCACTGAACGCTTGGATTTTTTTTTCTCTCTCTCTCTCCCTCTCTTTTTTTTGCCTACTTGATCGAAATGCGCAAAAAAGTTTTTTTCTTTTTTTTTTTTTTCTTTTTTTAAGGAAAGTCTTAGTGCTGCCCCAACGCTCCGCCTCAGTCTGTTGGAATTGTTCCCATTGTTTTTTTGTTTTTTTTTTCCCCCGGTCTGTTTTTCGGCGTTCTGATCCAGGCGGATGCGTTATGGATGAGGCCTGTGGATTGAGATTTAAAATTCATGTTTTTTTGATCAACGGCGCTCAGTGAGAGACGCAGCTTTTTTCATTCCTCGCCTTCGCTTTGCATTCGAAGGGGAGACGCTTCTACCGCTTCTAATCAGTAAACTGGCTGTGTTTTCTTTTCTCCGACGAGGCGCTAACAAACTGAGCGATTGGAAAACTTGTGAGAGGTTTCACCTTTTGCCCTCGCGCCACGACGCCCATCCAGACGCTGCTTTACGAGTCCAGCACTGGTTTTCCTCTTCGGCTCCTCCTGGGGTTTTCGAAAAGTCGAAGAACAGACGAGAAAAGGAAATTTTGCTGGGGCCGCAAACTCTGATTTTGCTTCGATAAATGTCTGTCCCATATTTTTAATCCTCTCCATTCTGAAAAACAGGAGAAAAAATAAACGATCGAGGCCGACTCGTGTTTGTGCCAGTGTGTCTAAATATTTTTAACATTATGGACGTAACGTTCTAAGATGCAACCTGTTTTTGTTTTTTTTGTATTTCCTCCTCCTCCTTCTCCCCTCCCCCTCCCACTCTTCCCCCGCTCCCCAAACTGCTCAGGGGGAAAGAGTGAATATGGGGAAATACCGCAATGTGAGAGCGCAAAAAGATAAAAAAGAAAAAGATAATAAGAATTATTATTGTTATTATTATTCCTGGGATGTTTTGCATTTTTTTCTCTTTATCCTGTCGGGGCTTCAGAGAGGAAGATAGGGTTGTGGGGGGCCGAGAAGGAGGCATTTGGAGGACAGAGATAAAGATGGGATTAGTCGGAAGGCAAAGGAGGGTCGAGGACGGGCGGATGGACGTTCAGGCCTTTAAAGTACCGGTGGGGCTTATCGGCGTGAAACGAAACCAGGCCGCCTCTATGATGAAAGCTCTCCGAGGCAGCGAACCCGGTCTGCAGCGCCCACTTCGTACCCATCGTGTCACCCGGAGACCCTCTCTGCGTTTTTGGCTAACCCTCCTGATCTTTATTTTACTATGTTGTGTGTGTGATTTTGCTCTTTAAATTGTCCACGTCTTCTTTTTTTTGGTCTTAATTAGTTGAATTAGCTAGCTCAGTCACTTACTCACCCTTAATTCCAAGAACATATAGTCCAACAACAATCCTCTTAAATAAGGAGGTTAAAACTAAAAGACAAATATATGTGACACTCATAAAATCAGTTGTGAGGCTCCGACAAGCCAAAGCTCTTCACTGATTAACGAGCCAGCGATACTGTGCATTGAAACACAACTGAACCTCTTTTAGAAACAATTCCAGAAAATTACAATCATATAAAACAATACTATGTTCTATTATACTATGTTTGGGTAGATTGTAGTAAATATATGATTTTTTTCTAATAATAATAACAATAATATATTTTTTTAAATTATATAATATAAAAAAACAACCTAAAACATATTTAGGGTTGTCCTTTACTCTCTTTTTATTCTCCCACCACGTTATTCCTCTCCTACAGCATCCATTGCGATCAAATGCAAATTGTCAATTATGCAAATTAAACGATGATGTCATTTGGCGACTTCTAGCGACTTTTAGGTCAGCCAATAGTGACTTTCCTTATTGAGGAGTTGGGAACACTGCTCTCTTGATTTTTGTCAAACCAGCACTCCAGGAATTAAGCAAGACCCGCTCACACACGCAAAGAGGAAGATACAGGGAAGCTAGTTTGGCTAAAGCAAGCATAGTTGCTCTCTATTTCTTTAACCGTACATTAAATAATCACAAAAACGAATTAACTTTATTTTAGCCAGTAAGCCTTACCAGCCTTTACGCCTTCTCCCTCTTACCCCTCCACCACCACCTATCTGACTGTCATTTAAATGGAAAATAATGGTGGTTTTAGCTCCATTGTTATCTCAGCAGGACGTCTCCAGGATGGTGCTATTGCTCGCAGCACGGGAAAAAAGCTAACATGCAGACTCACAAGTCCCCCACCACCACCACCTGCCCCCTTGTTGATTGTTGGAGACATTTGTGTTTGAAGCAAAAGATTTTAAGCAACAAAAAAAAAATGCTTGTTATCTCTTGTCCCAACGAGATCAGTGAGGTACACATGTCTAGAAAACATGTGAGAGCTGCTATGCTAATGTGATGCTAAGGAGATTTGTGTGCGTTGTGCTGCATTTGGTGGAGGCTAGCGTGTTTGTGTGCGATAATCATTGAAGCTTGTTGTTCCTTTAGCCTGACTTTAGATTGGAAGGTTAGCTTGCTAACTTGCTAAAGAGGGGAATGTAGCAATATACCCCAGCAGTTTTCACACATGCTGTCATGACAGGGTTCTTAATTTTGATTATGAATTGATGTGACAAATTGAAGCTAGCACATTAACCAGAGCTTTGAACGCAATGTGTGGCTGTTGCCTGGTACTGTTACAAGGTTAAAGCCACATTTCGGACTGCTTCTGTATTTTGGCGCAACCGACGGCGACTGATCAAGCTAGTCGGAGCGTCCACATTCCAAACCAACTGTAGGCTTGCATAGAATGCGGTTGCACGGTCGGGGGTGAGGCACGATAAAAGGCGACCGCTGAGAAACGGAACCGACACGCGAGGTTCGCCGCGACTTGAAAAATTGATGGGGCCGAAAGCCCAACAACGAGGGATTTTTTTTTCTTTTCTTATTTCTTTTTTAGCAGGGCAGTTGCCACACTTTGCTTTTTTTCTTTTCACTCACAACGGCTGCAAAAGGTTGCTAGCAAGAGACGGCCATGAGAGCCAATGAATGACCAGCCATTTCTTGGACCTTAAAAAGTAATTACAGGAACCGTGAAGTTCCTCCGCCCACTAATTTGTGCATCTTATAGCTGCTAAAAACTGTGGCACAACAGCCAGTAGAGTGGAAGAGGTGTGGCTTGGGTTGAACTTGGGGGGTGGGCCGGAGGAATAGCAGGAGCAAATACGAAAGGCCCCAGACACACGAGCATTAATATTTTACAACTTCCCGTGCTGTTTTTCTTTTCATTTCTTGTCTTGTCTTTCCACTCAAAATATGTATTAAAAAAGTCAGCAAGGCAGAACACTCCAGGGACAGGGTGGGCAGAGTCCATTATTTCTACACAAAGGCAAACGTGACCTTCTAACCAAGCAGGAGTCACGCCAGTCAAACCAACAAACCCACATGCTTCAGTTTCAAGGCTGTTTTTGGCTGAAAAAAAAGAAAAGAAACGAAAAGAAAAAGGGCTACCTTTGGTCTCTTTCAGAGCGCAATCGGAGTTCCACAGGATGAATTGCGGTTGTAGAGTGTCGTGTCTCTGAAAAACAGCCGGGGCCCCGTCGTGCCAGACAGGCTAGTTTGTAGGGTATGGGGGTAAAAGCCTAATATATTGCACATAAGTCCATTAATAACAGTGTGTACTCAAGTGCAACAAAAGTATCGTAATTAGCATGAACGCTCATGTAACCCAGGTCCTGAAATGACTCCATGTTTTTTTTGTTTAAAATTCTCCTTTTAAATAATTCATTTTAACTGTGAGATGGACAATGCATTGAGCAGTCATTAAGAATATGTGGAACAGTTCATTTTATATTTAAATAAATAAATAATTCATTGAAGCTTATTTATATGCACTAAAAAACTGTTAAAAGTGGGTTAAAGGTGTTAAAATGGAGAAAAGAAGAAAAAAGGAAAAAAAATAATAAATGTTTTGCACACGACCAAATGCGGTCCAGCACAGGGTTACCCCACCTAGCCAATCAGCGAGCTGCGTGAGCCCCAGGTGGTCAGCCCGGTAGTCTGACGTCCTGTTTTGACTTCCTGGTTCAGAACATGTGCATGCTGCCGCCTCGTGACAGCTTGGAGAAGAAAACGAGTGAGACGAGTGGTGTTTCACCGGGTGAGATGCCAGAAAGAATATCTCAAGTGAAGCTGTGTACTTCCGAATAATGTACGACGGCTGGAAATCGTTATATTGTCATGTTTCAACCTTGTAGAGCAGCGCAAGGGACAGAGTGATCCTGCCGACCTGGTGGGGTAAAGCTCGGTAAAGTTTGCTTATACTGTGATTCAGCAGGGAGTAAAAAAAACACTTTTAACTGAGAGGTTAATTTTTAGTGCATTCTCTCACTGTTACAGGGGAGAAAACTAAGCACGTTGAGCCATACTACCTCAAAAATGACTCATAGTTTACTGTTTTGAATGTATTTTTTCACCAACTCAAAGGCGCACTATGTGATATCTTTTTTTTTTTTTTTTTTTTTGAAAAATGCTCTTTTGGTTTGTTTACTATCATAACCATGATCATTTATGGTTTTGAAATGGTTATTGATGTAAATCGAATATTTGAACATGATTATAAGAAGTGCTTTGAATGTATTTATGGTTTCACAACTACAAATGAAAGCTTGAACTAAAGATAGATTTTTGTTGTACAACTAAACCATTTGAGAACTTTATTGAACCAGTTAATGCAAGCGAGTGTTATTAATTGGCAATAACACATGGAGAATTAGAAAATGAACATGACTTTGAATATAACAATAAGTTTGGATTTGCGTTGACCTGCGTACAGGTCAGGTTTTTTTGTTGGATGACATCGTTTCAAAGAGGTTGCATCCACGTTCCGTCATCCTTCGGAGCACTTCCTGTTGGACTCGTGTGAGGCTTCCAGAGGCTGTTCTAGATCCCAAGATCTCAGGATTCCCAGTGTGAGCTGGGTGGTGAGCCGCATCGAACTGGAGAACCGTGAAGGATCCCTGATCCCCCTTCCTCACGGACTGTGTGGTAGGACAAACACATACACTGATACACCGACACAAATCGGAGGAGAAAACTAAAAAAGGGCCCCAACACTGACCTTGGTTTAAAGGGTTTCATTTTTGCCAGCTTTATTATTTTTGTTTATCATTTTTCATTTAATGTGTCACAACAAACTCTTGTTTTTTCATTGTGTTATTGCCTCATAATAACAAGTTACACACAAAAAACTCAAACCATTGTTGCCTGTGTCTTTCGTGTTTCAACATTAAGGGCTCTTACAAATTTTAAGTCTTCTGTTATTGGTCCATTCATTAGTATAGCTTACTACTTACCTGTGCTCTGTTATTACATAGTAACAAGGGTTACACTCATCGATGTTACTTGAGTCACAGCCTTAGCAGAACCACACAGAGCCGACATTGAAAAAATGATCCAGTGCAACGTGAGAAGTCGTATTTTGATTAGTACATCAGACATACTGTTACTTTATCGACCCCCAACCTTTTCCCCCAACCATCGGACAGGTATCCGGAAAGCCTCCCATCTCGTTCTGACTCCACCGGACATCTTTCCTCCACCCGACGGAGTGCAAGATGTTCGCTCAGCCCGTCAAGACAAGTCGGTCAAATGTCACGTCACCACCGCCAGCAGCCCTTTTATTTGTATGAAGGCCCCACACACCCGTGCCGCGTGTAATAGAAAGTCTAATTGCTAGGCGTTGTTTTCGCCTAATTTGTCCGCCCGCTTCGTGTCATTTCAAATGAGACGGCTGAAGGGGCTTTTTTTCTTTCTTTCCATCCAAGAAGACGCTGTAATGAAATATCAAACAGCCGTTTTCTTTTTTGTTTTTTTCTTTCTTCGCGTGGAATAATAGGTTGTCACTTTGTAGTGTGTGTGATCCGCCAGTCCTCCGGAATACCAAGTGTTCGCTCCGCGTTGGCTGAAGGAACGGCAACACGATCCCGTTATAGGGAAACTGGCTCATATCTCAGAAAAACAAAGCCGCCATTGGGCCGCCTGGACCGGGTGCATGAAGACACTGGCTGACCGACGTCGAGACATTTTGGCCTCGTGTTCGTCGAAGGTGCCAGCAATTCAAAATTCAAAATTAACAAGCCAATTAAAAAAAAATGCAAATTTGCCTCCGGTTGCAAGAAAGAAATCATCTCCCGCAGAACATCCAGAACATGCACTCTCTTAAGATGTGCAGTCGTGTGAATTGGATGCCAAGCTGGGAAACATGTTAATTGGAAACGTCGCAAACAAACGTGTCGGGAAATCGGAGAGAAAAAAAAGACCCGGGCTTGGATTCCGGATGGTTTCAAATGGTTGAAAAGGTCCAAAAGCCCTGGAAAAAAAAAAAGACCAAAAAAAACAGACTCTTTCAGCTGGCGAACGTTTGGAAATGACCAAAAACAGACGAACAAAGAAAGGAAGTCGCCCGCCGACAGCAACCCGCAATTACTGGATTGAAAGAAAAAAAAATCCACCACCACCAAACTCCTGCAGTGAACGAGGAGGAAATGCAGCCAAACTAGGGGTTGTGCACAGAAAGGACATTTCCCCAAATTAATACCAGCGCTGCCGCCAGATCCACTCTTGGTCGCCCCCTTCTGTCCGAGCGCCAACGTGACCTTCGTCCTGGATTCCATGGCAGCGGCTCTTGAGTTTGAGCGTGAACATTTTTTGATTTTTTTTTTGTACATAGTGAGTGAAAATGGTGTTAAATAAACCAACAAAAAAAAAATAGGGCAGCAAAATCGTTACGCTTCTCCGTGGGATTTACGAGGAGATGAAAACAAGCAACAAAAAAAAGAAATATCGCAAAATCTGTTTGGCTCAAAAATTATCATGAACTGCCCCCCACACACACACACACACCTCGACCCCTTCCCCCTCCATTAAACAAAAAAAAAAAAAATGTCTGCGGCATTTATTCGCATTTATTCGTCTGAAGGGGCGGAACTTCAGAGATCCGTTTGTGTTTTTATTTTGTCTTATTTTGCAGCTCTTGCCCCAGTGCATTGGCGTAAATGATCAAATTGCGCGCACAAACACGCCATGAAACACATTTTGTTGCAAATTGCACTTTATTGGGAAGGGTGGGGGAATGAAGGGGGTTGAAGGGGGGAAGAGGGCGGGTCTAAGGGGTGAAGAGGAGGGCTCTCTTTCCGGGGATGGAAGCCTTCGGCCTCGGAGCTCGTTACTGACGCAAATCAAAAGACCGCAGCCGCCGCCGCTGCTGCCTATCACCCACAACTTCTGTTTCCGCCACGTCGTTTTTTTTTGGTTCACTCCGCCACCGCCGCCGCCGCCACTACATTCCCCTTTTCCCCATCTGATGAATGACAGGCGCAGAGGCTCAGCCCGCCTGCCACAAACTGGGTCAGAGAACGGAGCTCGAGCGAGACGAGAACGAGCTCTTCCTTTTTTTCAGGGGGTGGGTGGGGGACACGTGAACAGCAGGAACGCTGGAATCAGGTTAATCCATCACGTGAGGCTGTTTTTATTATTATCATTATTATTATTATTATTATTATTATTATTATTATTATTATCATTATGCTATTTCTCTCTTCATCTTGATCAGCGTGTGGGTGGATAGGTGTTAGCTGCGCAAAAATACGCTTGCTGGCTTCTGCTGTTTAAAAGCAGTAGGTGGGAAGCAACAAAGTACAAATACTTTGTTACTATGCTTGAGTATATTTTTTCCCCTTTCTGTACTTGACTTGAGTATTTCGTTTTCTGATGACTTTTTACTTTGGTTCCCTACATTTGAACACAAAAATCTGTACTTTCTACTCCTTGCATTGGAAAAATATGCTGGTCACTCTTGTGTTTGAAAGATGAATTCTGTTCAAAGTAATTTGCCTGAAGTGGAGATATTTAAACTCTGCCATTGCTGTTGTTAAATATAAAAGTGGAACATATTTTAGTGGGGGATTATTTTTGAGTTCCTTGGCTTTGGGGTCACAGGTCAGTTTGGTCCAGATTATTGTCTTTTTCATTTTTGCAAAATTATGAATGAATATTGTTTCATTAATGCCAAAAAAAAAATCATTTTTACTTTTTGCTTAATTTAATTTTAGAAATTGTCCTTTGTTAGTTTTAGTAGAGGAGTTGAATGAGTACTTTAACTTTTACCAGACTATTAAAGCATCCTTACTTCTACTTGAGTACAGAATGTCACTACTTTTGACACCTCTGATTAAAACAAAAGGAAGAAGAAAAGAGGAAAAGAGACTATAGCAGCAGCTCCTTCTTACGTCAGTCGATGGGGCAAAGTTGCCCTGACATTGACGCGATGTTCCGGGATGAATTAAAAGTGGAAAGCGGAGTCAGATTAGCCACTGGACAGCATTTTTTCTGGCCGGCCAGGGTCGTCCTCCTCAAGGACGGCATTAACGGGCACCATTGATCCGCAGGGAACGAGCGCAGGGTTCACAAGTATGAGGACGCCGGCAAGTCAAGAAAGCTGGACTTCGACAAAAAAATAAACCGACACTTAAATCTTAAAAAGTTAAAGTTCTAAATTGCAGATGCCCCCCAACCGTTGTTCACGTCTTCGTGGGTTCTCCAGAAAGCGGCGTGCACTCGGAGGAGAAGCCAAAAATATCCTTTGACCCACTTCACGAGTTTCGACTTTGAGACGACTCAAATTCATGAAATTCGAACGGATTTTGGCTGAAAGGCCTTGTGTGTTCTACCTCTCGTTTTTCATCTCACCCAAGACGACCGACTTCATCAATCCCCCCCCGCAAAAAAACGTCGAGACCTTGGAGGAGAGAAAAAAATGAGCTGCGTTGACAAGCCTCACGTCCCCTTCTAGGAAGAAAGACAAAACGACATCAGAGGCAGTCGGGCCTTTTGATTTGCGCTAGAATGATCCACCGACTTCCCGCCTGCCGTCCTCCAACTTGTTCTATTTCTCGGCTTTAGAGTTTTAGTTTTGGTTTCGGGCGTCTTTCTGACGAGCCAAAGCCAAACACGTGGATGTTGCACCCACCTAATAAGGGCCCACTCAAATAACAAAACTGCAACACAACTCGAACGTCCGTGTGGAGAGATCTGTCGTTTGAGTAGTTGAAGTTCACCCCACCGCCATGGCTCAATTAGCCAAAATCAGCTAAGTGTCCTTTTCCAGATGCACCGTTTTCATCAAGCTGCCCGTGACGCTGTTCAATCCCCACGAGAAGGGATTAAAATTAAAAAAAGAGAGAGAAAGAAAGTTTTTGCTTGCTGGTCTCCCCTTGGAAAGAGCTTGCAGCAAAGGCAAAGGCTGGATGAACGCGCGGCGAACTCTCCAGCGACATCCCATTAGCCTGCCCCCCCCCCGCTCCACACGGACGGCAGGTGTTCACCGACTCTCGCCCAGCTGTTAGAGCTCCTCCACCGTTGTCACACCCCTTACCTCTTGCCTTTTTTTTTCTTCTTTTCTCAGATGAAAGTTTAGTCTCAAATAGGTTCCAGGTCACTTCCTCCAACCCGCTGTCGGCTGTTGGCGGAATTAACTGTAACCTGGCAAGGCGGAGCGCCGGGAGCTCACCTTGCCTGCTCCGAGCTGTCATATCAATGGAACGGGAGCAATTTTCTTTTTTTGTCTTTTTCCTTTTTTTTTTAATCACGGCCCAATCGCTTTGGCTCCCTTTTGTGCTTTAGCAAAGGAAAAAAAAAAAGACACCACTGTTATTGCTGTGCCGAGTTGCTGTTCTATTTAATTTCTCTGAGGAGATATTCGTTTTCCCACTCAGTTTCAAAGTTCTCCTGTGCCAAGTTGAGTGAACCGGTAGAGTAATCACCATCAACGCAATAATTAGCGGCAGTTTCAGTTGTACCCTTTTTCCCGCACGCAATCAAGAGACAACGACGTGTTGTTTGGTTGATTTGTATTTCGTGTCAATCACGTTAAAGGTTTTGGCGAGAGACTCTCATTGCACAAAGGAAAACACAATACCACTCCCGCTGATTGTGAGAATTGAAATTTTCAAAAGAAATGCGTGGCTGAGTCAACAGAGTTGACATTTTATCCTCGTGTCTTACAAACCTTGAGCTGTAAAGTCAAACGGGATAACCAGGGCGCAGACTGTCAACATGCCGTATATCCTGGGAAACGTGGCCGACGATCCGGGTCCGTCCCTGCGGTTCACCTTGACGCCATCTCGCCACAGGCCGATTCGCATCCAGCACATTAAGATGCACGGCCGGGTCGAGCCGAGCCACGGTTATGACTCGACGGAGCCATTTAATTAAACTACTGTCCTCGCTGTGCCGCACAAGCACAGGAAGGGGAATCCATTTATGGACAGAGGCACGTCCGGTTTCCACTACAGTAGGAAATCGTAAACACCTGCCACTTGGCCGGTTACATCACAGGCCCATAAATCAAGGTAGCTCACGGTCGCTGGCGTGAACAAGCTTTGCAGCTTTTGCATTTTGGACATTTTGGTGAATCAGTTTCATTCTTTTCTAATATAGGGCCACGGAACTTCCACAAAATGCCAACTTTGTGCGAGCTTAATAAAGTTTACTTTCACGGCGTGTTTCAAAGACTCGGGGCCAGTGCAGATGTTTTCAGGTCCTCCTGGTCAACTTATGTTCAATAGCTTTTTTGTAGTTGTGATCAATCAGGTCAAAGTTGAAATAAGGCAAAGTGGGCGAGGATCAGAGGCATTTCTTGCAGGTTTACTGGCGGATGAAAAATTCTACAGCAACCTGGGCTCATCCAGAATTACCAAACGATGTGACGGAATCCACACAGTTTTAAAGAGTCCAGCCATGGCAGCAATAGTGTCTCCTGTCTTGTGAATATCCCAATAAGGAGTTGTTCTTTACAGATCAATAGCTGGCCTTGCAACCTCTGGCCTTGCAACCTCTGGGCTGCTCTAGTGTATTCTTATCCAGTGGTCACTTGGCCAGCCGCCAATGTCCATCAATTGACAGACTTTCTGGCGTTGTTCAGTGTCCTCTCTGCTTACACCATATGTATATATACTTCATTTCAAACTACCACAGGCGCACCTTTTACGAATTCCCCTCTTGACCTGCGTTGGAGCCACATCAAGAACTACTGAAGGAGAAGACAATGCAAATCTCTTCCATTTATTGTTCAGTGACGGCCAACTTTCTGTAGGTATGTTTGTTTCTGCAAGGTGTACCACTTCCTGCGTATCTAGAGTTTGCCAGAGTGCACCTTCTCCAGCAACTAGCTGTGCCTTCACACCTTCTCAAATAACTTTGCGATCGTTCGATTAGACAGGAAGACAGAGTGCGGTGACTTTCTCGACCATTACCCAGCAGACTTGACCCAAGAACCACATCCAATCTTTAGTAGTGCCGTGTCAAGGGCGGCGAGTGGAATTAACATGTATTTTAAAAGCCTCGGAGATGCATAATACATTTTCATGTAAATGTACCAACTGGGAGCCAAACACAGAAGCCGCTATAGAGAAGAGACCATTACAGCAGGGTACCTATATACCCACATGCTGCCAAGAATTCCTCTGTGACCCGATCCAGTCGGAGCCGCTGCTGCAATATTAATCCGCAACCCCAGGTGGGGGCTTGTGTCCATGTCGAGAAAGGACTCTGGGCGCCGCAGCCAAGCTTTGCCCATTAAACACCATTTGAGCAGCGCCGGCAGTGGCTGCTCACAAGTCGGCTCACGTTGGGCCCAACAGCAGATTGCCCCGTCTGCTGCGAGAGCAGCGCCGCTATTGGCTCATTGCACATCGGCCTCGGCTGTTGCATCGTTGCTTTCCGAAAACATTAGGGCTGGGTTTTTTTCCCTTCCTTGCCCTTTCATTTATTTATATATTTTTTGTTCGGCAGAAAGGCCCACTGTCGGAAAAAAGAGAGTTAAAAAACCAGATCATGAGAAGGGAGGCCCACGTACTGATGGAGGAAGGAACATGGTTGTTCGCTGGCTGACACATTGAGGGATTTTTATTCATTTTATTTATTTATTTATTATAATAATTAATATAGTTATTATTATTTTTTTTTATTTTTTTTTTTTTTTTTTTTAAGAGCTGGGATAAATATGCGGCAAGTGTCCTCGGCTTGATTCACACCTGGAAAGTGAAGATCGCATCAATACCCTCTGACGACCTTCATCTTACAACTGCTTTCATTTGGAAAATCGAGGCACTTTTTCCTTGAGTGTTGCCCGCTTTAATTGCAGTTCTTCCGTTTTCAACACATCTTTGGCCACAACTTAATGCATCCCAAAGTGCTATCAGAACTTTTTTTTATAAAAGAGACAAAGTCCTCCGGATTCACCTACAAAATACACCCGGGACCACTTTTTAACTTTTGCAGTTAGCGTCCACACCCACCTGTCTTCACACCGAGGCCTATGAAGCAGAACGTTTTTTGCTCCTTAATTCCTCGCGCGAGCCGCTCTGAAGTAATTGGAGAAGTCGCTGTGGTCCATTTGGCATAGAGACAGAGAGAGAGAGCAATGGGCCTCGTCCTGCCAACAAGCAGATGCGTTGGCCGACCGAGTCGCCCGATACTCCCTTCGCCATCATCCGTCACCGCTATATCCTTCCTGCGCCCCCTCAATGCATGATGAAACACGTTTTTATGCTTAAAAAAAAAAAACACAAAAGAAGGTGAAAAAAATCTGTTTAACCGTCGAGCTGCCCCATTAACTTCCTGCGGGGCCAAAAGCGGGACGCCAGTGATCTTATTGTCTCAGGTGCTGAGATCAATTCTGAAATACCAAAACTTTGCTCGCGAGTCTCTTTATTCCTGTTTTGCAATTAGCCCGCTGGGTGGGTGGGAGAGCAGCTTGAAGCAACTGAAAAAAATCCCAGCAGTTACCTGGCAAGTTCAGTTCTGGAAACAGGGAAACTCTCAATCTGACTGTCGTCCGGCCCTTGTTTCAACCCCCATTTACATTACGAGCGGCGTTAATGAGGTGCCGGGCCGCAACGGGCCTTAAAAAAAAAAGGAAAGTGTCCCAAAGTGACAGCAAGCTCTGGCCTGACACCATCTTTATTCCATTTTAATTTGCACTTTTAAACATGTTAATCCAGCCGAGGCCACCGGGGTTAAACAGGAAAGAGTTCCTGAAAAGAGCTCCGTTGGGCAAGGGTGGGGTCGGGGGAGGCGGGCGCACTGACCTGAGTCTGTTCTTTTAAATACTTTCTTTACTCGGGACTTAAACCCATCCCGGCCAATCACAGCTTGCATTGGCTGGGCTTTAGGAATCGCCGGCTCCCTGTAATTAACGTGGGCCGACCTCCTGAACCAACCCCCGCGGAGGGGATTATGGGGGAGAAAGAAAAAACCTCGGCTTACCAGTTCCGCCGAAGGCCATCGATGAGGGTTGGTCACATGACTCGAGGTCAGCCGAGCCACCCAGGCTCCCCGTTGGTCCGTCGGCGGGAGTCAGAGACACACATTTCGAGAGCCGGCTGCCTTTCCCAGGGTTACAAAGGAGGCCTTCCCTTTTTTCGCGAGTAGCTGCAAAAAATGAACTTGTTTTTTTTGTTGTTGCTGTTGTTGTTGTTGTTTTTCTCCATTTTTTTTTTTTGCTCTCCTCCCGCAGGTAAACAGCTTTTACCCACTGTGCCGTGTGATGGAGAAACTCCCGCAGGGAAAAGTACAAGAGTGTTTTTCATTTTTATGCCGTGAGTTCTGTTCTTCCAACTGCTTTCTTCTTCTTCCTCTTCAAGGCCGCCACCTCACCGCGCTTGCGTAAAAATCCTAAAAAAAAAAAAAATTTGAGCCTCTTTACTTGCAAGATTCCTTTCCGGCAAACATTTGAAATGGGAGCGTTACGAAATCCCGCTGTCACGTCTAATCTCCTGTTTTTTTGTTGTTGTTATTGTTAGAGTGGAGTGTATCTAGTGTGGTTTCTGCACTTGTGAGGTTTTTCCCCCAAAAAATAGGCTTTTTTAAAGATGAAGAGACGCAGCGGCGGCTATTCAGACAGGAACCAGTCTGTACTCACAAGTCTTTTTGTAACTTTTCCCTTTTTTTCCGAGAGAAAACGTGAAAAGAAAAAGCCTCTTTGAAGATACTTGAAATGTTGGGTTTTCTTCCCTTCCAACATAACACGGCCTCTGCGCGTCAATGGGGCGTACGCTCTCAAAGGCCAGTATTTTTCTCTCCCTCTCTCTTAAAAATCAACTCTCGAGCTCGCAAGCTTTTCACCGTCTCACCTTCCATCTGAGGCCTCACGCTGGGCGGGAGTTTTATTTTTCATTTCGAAGGAAGGACTGGCGAAGGGGAACCTGAGTGGGCGCCGTCTTTGTGACCGCCTGAGAGCTTGCGTCAACAAAAAGAAAATATACACAGTCAAATTTAAAAAAAAAAATAAGAAGAAGAAGAAGAATCTTGAGCAGCAGGCGCAAAGTGCGATTATTCAAACACTTTGCCTCAGTTCCCTTCAGAGGGGGGTGTACTAGGGGGGTGTACTACGCTTCCTCCTTGTTTCTTCCCGGGGCTGGCGGAGGAGTAATCGCTCAGCGACTCGGGACTTTCACCTCTACTCTGATAAAGGTTATCTTGGCAATTTAGCGGCGGCAGTATCACATTACGGGGAGAGTTATGAGGCGGAAATCAAATTTTGCTCCCGGTGACTCTGAGGGGGGAGGGGGGAGGGGGGGGTAGATGAAAGGTGCACGGGGACTGCGGTGTAATGATACGGCGGAAGACGTTGCGCACTCCTCGGTGCGCGTGTGTGTGTGTGCGCGTGTGTGTGTGCGAGACGCCTCTTCCAAGTAGTTTTCCAGGAACATTAGGCCTTCACTTCCTATGCAGCGGGAAAGTGCTTTTTACCAAATTGACTCATCCTGTTGGACGAGTCACGGCCAAGATGAAAGTGACCCAGCGGGCAGGCTTGAGCCAAACGCCTACATTGGACACGTCACTGCTGATAAGTCTCGCCACTGGAAATCTGGAACAAACAAATTAACAAAGGAACGAAGGGGACGAAACTAGAACGAGCAGGCGAAGACGAGCGCGTTAACAAACGAAGCTGTGACGAAATGAACAAAAAAATGAGCGAAGCCCAAACTAACAAAGCAGTGAATGAACAAAGGAAACTCAAACAAAGAATACCTACTAAGCCGACTTAAAGAACAAACAAAACTCCAAGAAAAAATAGCCATTGGTTTAACTTCTGCCTTCGTAATTAAATGCCTAAGTGGTCCGAGTGGTGCTTCAACGCGGTCCTGTATCACAGCATTGAGAATCGCACTCAGCACAGTCTGAGTGCACGTGATCATTGGCACGTGTTTCACAAACCCTCTTTTGTTGCCTCACCCCCGACCCAGGTGAAGTTTAGCACCCCCCGCGCACGGAGTAACACACCCGTCGTTTCTCACATGCACCGCCGCATCATTATATTCACAGTTTACCCGACTCCCCGCAGAGCAGGGAAAACACGCTTGCGCTGCCAAAAGGGAAAATAAATAACTACGTTTTTTCCACTTTTTTTCCTTTTCTTTTTTTCATAGTCGTTGCCATGACAATGAGGTTCCGCTGCGTTCTTCGGCTCGCATCCTCAATCATTTAATATCAGCATGGCTCAGGGACACGGCGGCAGCTGCACTGGAATGTTGTTTGCTGTTCTTCTTCTTCTTCTTCTTCTGCAGAGTTCAAAAGCCAAACACTCTGTCACATCTTCACGTCTTCATCTCACCAACACGAAGGTCACCGGGATTCAGATCGGCGACATGTCAGGGGGGGGTTTTACGGGTGTTGGAGCGACAGGGTGAAAGTCGCTGAAGGTTGCGAGCACGTCGCCCCCCCCCCCCCACACACACACACACACACACACACCCTTCCAGCAGCGACTGCCCTTAAGCGTACCGCAACAGTGACACCAGCTGGACAAGAAACGTAGAGAAAGCACTAGGATGGAGAAAAAACTCAGTGGACCACCATGAACCCTTTTCACCAATTTATCTGTAGGGGAAGATAAAGACTGACTCACATTATACGCTTTTTGTTGTTATATTTGTTGGCGTTCCGCAATGAGAACAAACTCGTCTTCATTTGAGAGTTTGACCCTTCTCCTTTTTTGAAGACGAAAAAAGGAGAAGGAGAAGAGAAAAAAGGAGCGTTTGCCGATCTTGCCTCGCTGGTTCTTCCAGTGAGCTCAGGAAAGGAAAAGTCTTGACGGGAGCAAATGAAAAGCAGCGGCAGCGGTTCATTTTGCTTGTCTGTTTGGGGGCAGTACGGCGCCTTGGGGCCTCGTCGTGGCCTGAAGAAAGAGAGGTAGTTGGACTCTGAGGGCCCAAACGTTTTTTACAAAGCCATTTCAAATAGTCGGCCGCATCTGCTTTGCAGTCCAGACATGGTTCATCTCTTTTAGCGGCAGGGGGTACAGCTTTCATTTCAATTTTCTACTTTTTTTTTTTTTTTCTTTCGCCCGGGCTCAGCAGGAGAGAAAGCAAACGTTGGAGAATTCCGAGCGGAGACGTTGCAGGCCGTCGCTCGTGGCGAAGGAGGAAAAAGGACTGAGGGAAAAACACTTCTGAAATTGCCGCAGCCGACGTTTGATGCACCCATTCGAGACTTGGGAGATGGGGAGTGATGGCTGGGTGTCCCAAGCCAAGGTCAGGCCTCCAATGGCACTGGTGGACGTTAAAAGGCTAAGATTCAATTAAGAGGCTGTACGTCTTCAAGATGGATGCGCAAATGCTGGACGTTGGGTGCATCGTCCATCTGACCTGCAATTCTTCAGCTGTGCGAGGGACCCGATCACATGCTTTCCTCTATACGTCCTCTATGTGACAGAGCCAAAGCCTCGACTGCTGCTGCTGCTGCTGTTATTTATGTTACGCGCAAATCTGCCCATATCTTATTTAATACTCACGATTTTAAGTCATGTGAACTTTGAAAGGGCTTCTATGTAAACTTTAGTACAGTTTTGTTTGTGTATCAGTAGTAAAAAAAAATAGATTCTTATTTTTATCTTTATGGCCACACTTCTTGTTTGAAGCTCCCTCTTTGTCAAATCCCCGCACAACTTCAAGCAGGCATTGGTACATTGTGTGTTTTCGTTGTAACATGAGTCACTCGTTCATTTGATTATTTATTTTTTCTTTGTTGCAATCTTTTCACAGCTCAGGGCAGTTGAAAGTGAATGATTTGAACGCTCTGGAATCCGCCATGAACATTATAAAGATGGTGATTCTGCTTGTTTACGTACAAACGTGATACTGGCCCATCAAGTCCAGCACGTACAGCCTTAGAAGCAATTTTCATCAGTTCAATAGGGAGGTCAAGAGAATCCTTGACTGATGTGGTTTTTGTTCTGCTTTTGTCATGTATTTGTATGCACCATTGAATGATAAGTGGAGCACTATCTTCTGCAGCAAATCCTCCAAAAATTGCCCAGACTGGGACAAATATGTAGTGATTGCTCAGGGACTTCACTTTTCTGTTCATACTTTGTGTTCATTATACTCACTTTCTTTTATCACTCAAAGCATTTTTTCCCCTTTGGTCCAAATGAAAGGTCTTGAAATGTATGACAGTATTACTTATGTGTAGGAGAGTTGCTTGGCTCATCTTATTCACTAAAAGCTTGTCTCTTTTTTTTGTTCGTGTCACAGACTCACTCGTTAATGTGAATTTTTGCAAAAAAAAAATGTCACTTTGTTTTGACTTATCGGGCGCATTACTTTTTTAAAAAAAATCCATGTGAGTGTGTTCGCTTTTAAGCAGACATCCTGTGCAAAAAAGAAAAAAAACCTTTTCATGTCAGCTAATATTCAGCCTCCCTCCAATTTGCACATTCATTCGTGTTATTTAATGATTGAATATATACATATATATATATATATATATATTTATATATACATATCACCATGCCACAAATTAACACCATGCCTTGCTGTTATTCAACACACACACACACACACACGTATATCTCTCTAACAGATTGAGGTCGGCAGTAACCGTAAATGTCCACAAGGGGGTGGTGTTCCATTACAATTCGGATGCGCATGACTGAGCGCTTGCAAAGTTAATACGTTCTTTAAAACTTATTTTTCCGTCCATAAAACTTGCTTTCAATTGCGGATCTTTACATGACGCATTAAAACTCATTCGGAATAGGAAAAACAAACAATTGTTCATCAACTTTGTTGCACTCTCATGACAAGACATATACAACTTTTAATTGTTTAACAACAGAACAATTAAAAAAAAAACAAAAACAAAAAAACAACCTGCTGTCACATTTCCTGTCGTTTGTACATTTGATCATGCCAACGTGTTGTTATCATACGATCTTGGGCATCATTAAGAAGTTTGTGGGCCATGAGCACAGCAGTGTAGGGTGGGTGGGATTAGACCCTAAAATACCCAGCCAAATATGGCTTCTGGGTTGTAGCAGTAGATGATTTGTGAAATTATTCATCACTGTTTGGCGTGTAGTTCAAGTACAGTCGCAGGAAGCAAAAAGACAATGCAAGCACACAGCTATGTTGAGGGCATTTTTGTAACATTTAAGTGTTTTTTAAGTTCTGGTGACGTCCCTATGATGACCCCTTTCATCCCCCCCCCCCCCCCCCCCCTTCTTTTCTTTCTTTTTTAACTTGAAGGCCACTCTTGTGAGACTTTTCAATCAACAACAACAACAACAACAACAACAACAACAACAACAACATAAGCACCGTGCAACGCGCTTGTGGTGCTGGTGACTCTAGATGGGTCAGAACCTCCCTTGGCCCCCTCGTCCCATCTCTCTCTCTCACACACACACACACACACACACACACAGAGTCGGTTGTATAATTGATCGGGCCGCTCGGAGAAGGAGTGTGTGAATGGCCGCCTCCCCAGCAGCCTATGGCAGCGCACCGGATGCAAGATATCCGCTGCAACAACAAGGGCTCTGTCCCCCCCACCCCCACCACCTCCTCCTCCTCCTCCAGCTTGACGCCATTTACAGCCCCAAATCTCGACCTCCCCTCCGGAAAGGAGAAAAAAAGGCACTCTTAGCACGAGAGAGAGAGAGAGAGAGAGAGAGAGAGAGAGAGAGAGGAAGAAGAAAAAAGAAAACTCGCATACACCCTGCGCGCCCCGTGGGCAAAAACGTTCCCGAATTACAACGACTTCCGAGCCGCTCGACTTCGCCTGTTATTATTCTGCCCCCACTTTTTTGGCTCCTAGTTGCAGAGTAGGGGAAGCTCTCTCTCTCTCTCTCTCTCTCTCTCTCTCTCTCTCTCTCTCTCTCTCTCTCTCTCTCTCTCTCTCTCTCTCTCTCTCTCTCCAACGGTGTGACTGACTCAAGTTTTTTCGCCTGATACTTTTTTCCCCCTCCCCACCACCACCACCTTTATTTAAAGCCTCGTGCTCTTGCGAAATAATAAATAACAACACAAACTTGGGAATTACCTCTTTTACGGTGAAAATGCGCAACCCCGGGAAAGTTTTTTTCTCCTTTTCCTCTTCTGCTGGATTTTATCTATCGGTGACTGTCCGGAGTGAGTCGTCGGCGTGAAGGATTAAAAGTCAACCCTCCCGCCCTACTACAAAAAAAAAAAAAAAGTGGATTACTCTCAACTGGACGGGTGTTAAAGTCTCGGAGACACGGTAATCTTGCGGATTCGTGTTTGCGGTCGTCGCGATCGATGTGTTCGTTTCCGGCTCGAACTATCAACAAGCTTAACGTAAACAATTTTTTTTTTCCCCCTCGCGCAGCTCCCCCCACGAAGCTCAATCTGTGCAACTTCACTTGTTCAAGTCTTTATTTATTTATTCATTTATTTATTTATTTTTTGACAAGTACGGCGCATTGTGAGTGACGGCTGTGTGTGTGTGGGGGGGGGGGGGGGGGGCGACCTGGCCGCCTCAAACCCCGGGATAGTTCCGATGGTGTGACCGACTAATAAGTGATCTCTCGGCTCGCCGCTGCTGTCAGCTTCACTTGGAACGGCTCCAGCCCGCAGCCTGCACATATCCCAACACGGGATATGTGCAAAATCGGGATTTTCAAAAAGGAAGTGTTTTGTTTTGTTTTTCCTTTTAAAAACAACAAAAAAGTTGCAACATTTTGGAATATGACCCCCCCCCCGCCCCCCAGAGCTACCGCGGCGGTGCCCCCCACCCCCTGTGTTTGTGCCCCTCCTCATCACATGGATATCAAAGCTTTGAGAATTACCTCTCAGACAGCTAGCGGCTTGAACTGTCAATCTCTCCTCTGCCTCTAATACCCAGTGTGTTTCCACTGGTGCTGTGGTGCCCCCCCCCCCTTCTTCTTCTCAACTTTTGTTCGCCCCAGTTCGCTTCGTTTACAACACAGACAACCTCGGGAGTTCAGTTTTTGAATGTACTTATTTATTCATTCATTTACTTATTGCAATTTTATTTTTGTGAGGAAGGCTCATAAACCCTCCACCACCCCCAACAGCTCCATGCACGCTCCGCCCACCACCAGCACCAGTCCTTGAAAACGCATCACTCCCACTTTACACGGGACCCCCTTTTCATGCTCCGGACTCTCCTTTTTTGTCCTCCTTTTTTTTTTTTTTGCTTTATCTTGTCACTCATCTTCTTTTCAAGAGTGTCACAATGTAAAACGTGTCGGGATGGGGCAAAGGTTGCCGCGGGGCCATTTGTCATGCGACGGACAAAAGGCCTCTTCCTGTATTGTCATTGAAAACTGGATGCGGTCGGGACGAGGGGAGGCGAAGATGGCATTTGAAAGTTTGTCACCGCAAGGAGAGGAGAATTCAGGCCAACCACTGTCAGTTTCTTTGCTTTGCCGCGACGTGTTGACACACACACGCACGCACAGCCAGTCGGTGCGTTTGGGTCGATTAATGAGGAGTGACAATGCAATGTGCTGAACCACCCCCACCTCCCCCCGGCAACGTCATGAATCGAGAGATTACGAGCAGCTGTTTGTGTGTATAGAAGTTCAGCTTTTTATTTATATATATATATATATATATATAGTTTTTATTTTGACTCAGTCTATCAATGTGGAACAGGCCTTGCGCTTCGCAGCAGGAAAACCCCTATAATTTGGTCGCCGATGAGAAGAGACTTAAATATTTTTAAGTGTGGGGAAAATATTGATAACTGTAACTCTATTTGGTCTCTGACACTGCCAGGGGTTGAACGGTTCACCATTGCTTCAATCCGGTTTGTAGTTGTCGAGTGAAAACCTTGACGTAGGGCCAAAGAAAGTAGAAAATCTGGACTCGCAGCGAAGGTGCGTCTGTTCAAGTCGTCAACTCTCTGGTTCAAGCAACGCGGCGAAACACTGCGACTGCTGATTTCTTAGTTCGATCAGCTCGTTCCTGGTGTCCCCGCTGCCGTCATCATTGTGTTTGTTAACTGATGAGCTCGTGGACATCCGCTGCCTTGTGATTATACATAAAAACCTTTTCTTTCTTTCTTTTGTTTTTTTTACTTTGAAAGTACTGACGCTGTACCAGTCATAGATTCATGAAACATTGAGGATGCAGAGAGCCACCAGTTCGCGAGCAGCTAACAAAAAGCATAGAAATGGCATCAAGCTTGTGTGAGAGGTGGAACGTGTCGGCTGCATGTCAGACCTTGATCCTAAATCAAAGACAGTGAAATAAAAAGCTGGAAATTCTTCTCTTGTGCCGCAGCTTCGAGCTCCGCGATATCATTTTTTAGTTTTCAAATGTTGAGCGCCACCCAGATCTGTCCTGATGATAACGGTAGTGATTTGCATGTTGACAGTTATATTTGCATGACGGTTATTTAAAGCGTGCTTCTCTCCCCATCCAGGACTTCAGATGTGTCCCATGCCAGCTATAGTCGCCCCGGAGTCCCGCCATGGATCACAGAAGTCAAAGCGACAGCGACGCGGGGGGAGGAGGAGGGCACCACCTGCGGTCGCCACCGCCGCCCCGCTGCGGTGCCGCGTGACAACGGCCGAGCGCAGCTCTCGGAGCCCCCGGGGCCGGCCGACACCCGGCCGATCCTCGCCCTGGACCGGATCCGCACCACAGGGGGCGCCAATGAGTACACGGAGGGTCCGACGGCGGCCCAGAGGTCTTCCGCTTCGGACGTGGAGCCGGCGGACGCGGCGGCGCCGTCCACCCAGAACGGAAATGCGTCCGGCTCCCCCTCTGGCGTAGATGGGGCGGTGCAGCCGGCCGGCGGCGAGGACTCCGGGATCGGCGCCTCGCCGGGGCAGCGCCTCCTGCAGGTGGTGCGGGCCCAGCCCAAGCAGCACTCGGAGGAGCTGAAGCCCCTGGGCGGCGGCGGCGGCGGCGGGGGACCAGCGGAGGGTGGAGGCGAGGCGGCCAAACCCGAGGGCGTGCACACCAAGTGCGAGGACTGCGGCCGCTGCCGCTGCCGGGAGTGCCGGCAACCGCGGGCGCTGCCCTCCTGCTGGCTGTGCGGCCGGCGGTGCGTGTGCTCGGCGCAGACCGCTGCCGAGTACGGCACGTGCGTGTGCTGCGTCAAGGGCCTCTTCTACCACTGCTCCAGCGACGACGAGGACACGTGCGCCGACAAGCCCTTCTCGTGCGCGCCGCCCCGGCGCTGCGCCCGCTGGGCCGCCGCCTCGCTGCTGGCGCTGCTCTTCCCCTGCGTGCTGTGCTACCTCCCGGCGAAGGGCTGCGTTGCCGCGTGCCAGAGCTGCTACGACCGGGTCACGCGACCGGGCTGCCGATGCTAGGGGAAAAAAATACATATACACACATATACATATATGTATACAAAAATGTTGCAGACGGATGGCAGACGTTTGGGCCCACCGTAGTTGTGTAGACGACTGTTTGTTGAATTAGAGCTAACGATAAGCTTGTGTATTTTTTTTTTTTTGTGTGTGCGTGTGTGTGTGTGTGTGTGTGTGTGTGTGTGTGTGTGTGTGTGTGTGTGTGTGTGTGTGTGTGTGTTGTGTGTGTGTGTGTGTGTGTTGTTTTCCAGTCTACATCCTCGTGCCTATCGGATATAAATAGCTTGAAATTTAAATTCAGCCTCAGGCTGTCAACTTTTAAGGCTAGTTGTCTCGAGAAACAAAAGTCACACAAGTTTTAACTGTAAACCAAAACACGTTCTGTTAAAAGAAAAAAATACTGTTTTTGTTTTTCCCTCAAGTGCCCAGATGTTTGGGGTTTTTTTGTTTATTTGTTTGTAATTTGCGATACGAGTCCAAAATGGAATTTGCCTTACCTTTTTATTTTTATTTTTTTGTTTTGTTTTATTTTAACACTTAACACAACTTATACACCTGAACAGGGACTCCTCTGACTAACTGTATGGACAGCAGTAGCTGCAGGAAAAAAAAAAGGGGGGGGGGGTGTGATTACGTTCTTGAGAGGTTTTATTTTTGTACATATAATAATACTTCAACTGTGAAAAGTCTGCTGCCACACCAGAGGTGCCTCGTTAGCGAATCAGTCGGCTTCCTTCACAGGTCTGTACATTCACCGGGATGTGTGTCAATCACGTAACTTACAAAGGAAACGGAGGAAAGAAGAAGAGAAGAAGAAAAAAATCTCATCCCCTCTGCTTGTAAATTGTACAGTGACCCTTTTAAATGAGAAATTTCTATTTTCTAATTCCGACGTTGCTTAGTGTAAAGTTTGAAAACAACAACACAGAAATCTATATATTTATTTGGAAGGTTTATTATTTTATAATGCAGAAGACAAAATATTTATTTGAGGCGCACGAGCCGACGCCGAGGTGACGCGTGGGAGCGGCAAAGCTGGTAAAGTATTCACTATGAGTTAGAAGACAAATATATTAACGTTTGAAATTAAACAATCCTTGAAGTCTGAAGTCAGTTTATTTTTTTTTCCCCTGCCTGGTTCTCAGTCGTCTCCTTCTTTTTGGTGTGAGCTGTCTCTGAGTCCCGCACCGTCACAACCCTGCCCTGCTTGTTTGCCGCATCTTGGTTTTGTGTCCTGGTGTCTGTGAAATTGGCAAAATCACCGTCTTCAATTTAGCCTACCCAAAATATCACCTTAGCTTACTAATCATTGCCAGCGCTAATATCAAAATATATGATATTGATATTCAGCGTCCACCTTGAGACTATGGGTTCTGGTTTCTCTTCCGCAGCCTCAAGGGGGCGCTCCGTACGCCAGCCCCCAGAGCCGTGACAAATGTATTGACTGTGTGTGAAGACAGATGGAGGTTCTGCTTTAAAGAGACGCACAAGTGCAAGGAAAAAAAAAAACTCTGCATTCTATTATATGGCCAGCAGGGGCTGCCAAAAGTGGTTGCAAAAAGAGTTTAAATTACTGTGTATCAATGCGTAAAGGAGCCCTAAATTTATACAATTACAGTGTGAACACACAACCCTGATGTCTGTTTAGTCCAATTTGGTCTAGTTTTGAGTGACATTGTCCTTGTGGACGTGGTGGTCCGCTTTCCAGTGGGCTCCAATCATTGCTCGGTACATCGGATACTGCCCCACTGGGGCTGCACAATGTATATCGTGCATTTATGGATATCGCGATATCAACGTGTGCAACAGACGTATCGTAAACACCTGCGCTAAATAGTGCGTTCATCCGCGCGGTAGATGTAAAGAAAATTTGGGTAGATGCCCGCCTCCAAGTAACTACTTTTGGTTGAGTTCGCAAACCATGTGTAGCGAGTGAGGGGGGGACGCAGTCATGGCGGAATCGAGAGAGACATCGCGAGGGAAATGTGGGCGAAGAGGAAGTGGAGCACGATACGACATTGGTGTCATGTCTGTACTGGTCCTCAATTTAATGGGTTTCCTCACCGAACAGCTGCAAATGTGCTTCACCGCAACACACACAACACATTACTGGCGGTTTTACTGTCGTAGTCCACACCTACCACAGCGAATATACTCTTTGTACGTGAGCAGTGAGCACCACGCGCTAGTGACCTACAAAAATAGTATACAGAAATTTTCGTCGAGCTCGATTTTATTTCACCCCAATTAAAAAAAACTCAGTAAAACATCTATCAGCTGTCTACCTCTGTGAGCTACCGAGACTCACAGCTAGCATGGCTTTCTTCATTAGTAAATGAAGGCAGCATCCAGGTACAACTGGTTTTCCTCGGTTATCATATTGTGTTTACTTTTATTAAAATCGCCAGTAACGTGTAGTGTATGTGTGTTCATTTTTGACGACCCGCTGATTCCCCCCCCGCCCCCACACACACAACACACACACACACAGACACTCAATACCCCCAACGACTTGTTGGCATAAAAAATGTGAAACATTTGCAAATGCAGGTGGATTTAAATTCTTGTGTTCACCTTTATTTAAGATTGAAGTTATTTAAACTATTTTACTTACTTAATTTGTATTTCAATAACACAGGTAGTGGGGAGGATATTTCTGCTGTCCATGTTTTTGAGTAGCATAAATGTTTCCTATTGAAATGCTCTGTTTAAGACAAGTTGTGTTGCTGTGCACCTACGTTGGTACAGTGCATAGGCCGCTCATTGTCTGAAGTCAATGTTACCAGCAAATCCAAAGCAGAAAGACATGGACACATTCATCGTGCAGCCCTGCCGCCAACACATCCAAATATGGAATCTTGTGAGTTTCAAAATGAAGAGCAGAAAGCTGAAGGTCGCGAGCCCATCGTGAGAGCGACTCTCTCTGAAGTCAGGAGGTCGGACTCTGGCATTAGGAATGCGCACACCTGTTTAGCCTTGAACGCCTCTCACAAAGGGCGAAGCCCAGCAACGTCTCGGAAATCACGCCGCGGTAATTTTATACACCTTCCTCCGGATTCCAGGCTTCTTCTTTCTTTCGTCTCTTCTTTTTTTTTTCTTCTTCTTAATCAAAGGTTTTCAGCAGGAATGCACTCTGGTTTTGAATGTCCCCGCAGGCGGAGACACGAGGCCGGGGCCGCTGACAGCGCCGCCGCCGACGTGTTTTTCGCAGGCGCGGTATGCATTCAAGGGCCATGATTGACGCGCCGGGGCCCGACCTGCACTCGCTTGTTTTTTTTTGCGGGTTCCGTCCTCAGGGCCCTCTGACATGACGGCTGCTTGCCTTACATAATTGTCAACTTTCACACATTTTTCTTTTTTTTTTCGGTCAAGAGAGACAAACATAAAGGGGGGGGCTGAACTCCCATGCGAGGCAGAGTCGAGTCGCAGGGATCCTCATTGTCTCGGCTGTGAATGAAGGGGAGGAAGGCCGCGGCGTTGAGGAGGAGGAGGGTGAGTGGGTGTTGGGTTGTTAGGAAGAGGTACTGCAACGGGTTAAAAGCATCACTTTGAATGACAAAGAGCTAACAGTTTACCCCCCGTATTCAGCCCGGCATGCATTCATCCTGTTTTGAATAGTTTGGTGGTGACGGTGGGGGTCACTTTGGCTCTCGGCTACCTGCCCCTACTTGGTATTCCCATAGGGACGGGGCCATCTCACCCGCTGCTGGTGGTGGTGGCGGTGGTGACATGTTGAGGAAAATTTAGACCCAGATCGACAGGATATCCAATGATAAGACGCGCTGTGTTTTTGTACTTTCCGTTGCAATTCGTGACTTGGACTATAGGGAGAAAAATGCAGTCTCATTGATACGTCGACAGTCATTGAGAAATAGAATCCTGGTGGAGGTTTCCATCCAGGAGTCCGTCGTCATCAATGTTGTCATCAAGGGATGGAATGGGCTTGAGCGCAAAGATCTTTCAAAAAGGTGAAAATCGATCATATACAAGCCGTGAAATAAGGCGCAATGCAACATTGTATCGTGCATTTGACAAAAGCCAAACTTTTTTTATGGAAAAACTTTCTGAAATGACATGTTAAGTGTGTCGGACTTGAAGTGAGAATGAAATGTGAAAAATCTCTAGCAGGAATAAAATATAAAAATATAAAAAAAATAAAAAATAAAACAAGAAGCAAGCTTGTTTATCCAGTGGGCAGCCTCTGCTGGTTTGGCAGTGGAGTAAGAGCTTCTGGAAAAGGAGGAAGGGGGGGAGGATGGGGGTGTGTGAACTGGGGGCAGAGCAAGAGAGAGAGAGAGAGAAGGGCCCCAAAAGCGGCCCTCTTTGTTGGTTTTAGCCACCGCCGTGGCCCCCGCGGCTCATGGCGGCTGTGAGGCCGAGCGGCTCCATTCAGCCTGCTCACCAAGGCAGAACGCGGCACAGGAAGACAGGAAGGAAGCAGCGCTATTCTTCACGAGCGCATTGTCTGTCTGACTGACGGGCCGGCTTTGGGTCTCGGGCGAGGAGGAGGGTGGGGGGGGGGGTTCAGAGTACAACTTCATGGCAAAGTTTTAATTCTAACGCTAGCTCAGCCTGGAGGCAAACAGCTAGCCAGCCCGCTAGCTGAGCCAGCTAAGTGTGACTGCGCTTGCGAAGAGTGTCAATAAAGTGGCTCAGGTTGTTAAACAATAACGAGTTGCAGTACTCGCCACAGATTTTCCATCTTGATTAAATTGTGCTGTGCCACAATGTCACATCAATTCCCCTCAACTCGGCGAGAGAAGTCGTGTCATCCGACTTAAAAGCGGAGTGCACACGACATTTGTGTCGAGACCAGGGGCCTCCGACCCGAACAGGGTTTAGGAGCGATGGTGCGTACCCAGAGTGATAAGTACAGTTTGAACAAGTGGCGGGGGGGGGGACGTAAAAGTGGCACCTTTGACTAGGTTAACCTGTGTTTAGCTGGATCCCGAGAAAATTGCCCCGAATGAGGCGATACCTGGAAAGTTACCCTGACCTGCTAGGAAGTGGCGTGGGGTTTTTTCCTCTGTCTGGGTGGGATGAGGTGGTTACGCGAGTCCTTCCTCCTCCTCCTCCTCCTCCTCCTCCCACCATCCGACCTGACACATACACATACACACACACACACACACTGCACTTCAAGAGGAAGGAGAACAGAAAGAAACCGACCAAACTAATACTGCAAGGAACAACTTCAGAATCGTAGCCAATTGAGCAGATACGTGTGGAAGTCTTAAATCCATGCAAGGTGTTTGGTCAAATAGATATAAGAGTTGCGTTGCGGGAAAAAAAAAAAAAAAAAAAAGATATTGCTTTGCAGGTTAGCTTTATCGAGCAGTATCTTTGTCCGGGAGTGCGTGATATTGGCGGTTCACTCGTTCGCTCAATACTCAAACTAGGTTGGGCCAGTTAGTACGTAGAATGAAATGAGGGTAAAATGAAAAGAAATAAAAAAAATCGACTCTCCATCTACCCCCCCCCCCCCCCCCCCCCCCCCCCCCCCACGGCGAGGAGCTTTTCTCAGAAGCTGTACCCTTACTTTTCTTGTTTTTCCGATGTGGGCGGTGGAGGCGGACGCGTGTCTCTCGATCAAAGCCGAGGCGCGCTCCGCCACCTGGCTGCGGTTTTCTTCTTCTTCTTCATCATCAACTTCTTTTTTTTCTTTTACTTTCCACTTTGTCCTCCGCCGCCGCAGTCAGTCGAGTCGCGCTGAGCCCTGAGCGGATCCAAATTGCAACTTGCAACAATGCCCCCCCCCAAAAGAGCCCCCCATCCCGCCCCCACTCCCTCCTTGTCTTTGCCGTCGGCTGAATTACTCTTGTGTGCAAGAAGTGGAAGATTACAGAGGCCGGGACGGCCAGAAGAGCCAGCGGTGTCAAGGGCGTGAGGCTGTGCGCAATGGGTGTGTGTGTGCGCGTGCGTGTGTGTGTTTTAACTTCAGCACAATCGCAATGAAAAGCCCCCAACACCCCTCAACTGGAGGCCCCCCCCCGACTTAACAGGAATCTTGCACAGGAAGTGGGCTCATGTGCACGGACACACGTGCACGGTCGCGGGCAAAACACACAACCCCATCACGCCCACCCCTCGTAACCAGCCGGTGGATATCTGCTGGCGACGCCGAGGCTCTCCGCAGCTTAGCGGCCTCGGTTGTTGCATGCGGCTGCGCGTTTCGTGCACACACGCTCGCACGCACGCACGCACGAACAGCCCTGGCAGCTTTAGAGGTTGAGTTGTTATCCTGAAAGGCAATCCTGATCCACGCGCTGCACAGTGGGGGCAGGCATGCATTTGAAAAAAAAATCCCCCAAAAAAGAGGAATTAGCGCGGTCTGACGGCTCACTGTGCCGCGACAGTGGCAATTACGTGTGTGTGTGTGTGTGTGTGTGTGTGTGTGTGTGTGTGTGCGTGACAGCTCAGAGACTTTGAATGGGAGAGGAAAATGGAGGTAGACCTTGACTTTGAATGTATTTGCATTCAGTGAAAGACGATGCAGGGTTTCAAGACTCAAAACAGCGCAAAAGATTGCTGCTGCAGTTTGTATTGTGTTGGAGGGTTTTTTTTCTTACTTGTTTTGTTTTGTTTTGGTTTGGGTTTTTTTTACTCTGTCCAATGAAAGTCGCTTTCATAAGTCACACTGCTGATGCGGCGCTTGGTAAAACCGTGTCAGGTGAAAGTGGCGTTGGGTCAGGAAATGACTCGTGGTTGAGCTTTTGCCTTTAAACTGAAAGGAAAAGTTCCACTGAGGGGCCAGAATGTTGTAGTGGTGATACAATTTGAGAAAATATTTCATTATTTGCAGTAATCACTTCAAAAAAAGGTCAATCAGCTGTGTCTGAAAAGTTGATTCATTTGCCAGCTTCAACTTCACTCAGGTGCAAAGCTAACTTTTTTTGTTAGCCAAGTAGTTTTGTTTTGTTTTTGTCGTTCACCATCTGAGGTGACCCACACAAAAGACAGATGCGTTTTTAGTGAATCATTGGGAAAGTGTGTTCTCATTTTTCAAAAAATAAAACACTCAAAAAAAAAAATCTAAAAAATTCAAGCATATTCACAATGTCTCGGAAGTGATGGGCTGTCGCTAGCGGGCTAGCTCTGGCAGTAGAAACTTCAGGACACTGTTCGAACGTCAAGTTTGGTTTGGTTTGGTTTTTTTCACCGTAAGAACAATGTTGACATTTTATGCAACGGTTGAGGTTTAAAGCAGCTCTAGGTAACTTTTCGACCATAAAATTACGATTCCAAACTCAGTAAAGCGGTACATAACAACCGTGTGTGTGTGTGGGGGGGGGGGGGTTGTGCCGGCTGTAACTGCACTGCGTAACTTTCAAGCGCGACCCGACACGCTGGACGAACCACTATACGGCAACGTCACACGGTTACTATTACAAATACATAAGATTATAAAATGACGGAATGGAACCCAATAATTAACCTCGATGAAAGACGAAGTAATACAAGTGTTGAACGTTTGCTACGACGTTATTGTCAATGTCTGTTTTGCATTTCATATTGGTGTTTTTCCTGAACACACACGAGCGCTCCAGCTAGGCCACTATTTGTATTTCCCCACATCAATAAACAGGCGCTGCAGCGTGTTTACTTCGTCACTTCGCCATTTCCACCCAAAGTTACCGGGAGCTGCTTTAACGTGGAGCAGGCAAATACACTTCCATGTGTGCACTTTTTCTTTTCTTTCATCCCAATGAAATTTGCAAGCCAACTTCTCCTTTCTCTCTCTGCTTTTTTCCCAGAACCCCCTTTGCTTGGGCAATATCATGTAACCGTCCGCTTTGAATGGCGTCATTGAGAAGCGGATCGAATTATTCAAATGATGGGCGTGAGGAGGGAGGGTGGAACATTTGCAAGTCAAATCTGCACAGACATAACTGCCATGTTTGGTGGAGAGGGGGGATAAAACCGCAAAAGGAACATGTATATATATATATATATATATATATATATATATATATATATATATATATATATACACACACAGCCCAAAGATAATTAGGAGGCATTCACACTTTTTCACTTTTCAAACCAGCACAGCCCCAATGGGACAATTTAAATGCTATAGTTAGCTATATATGTCATTATTATTATTATTATTTTTTTTAACAGAACCAATGCTACCACACAAACGTGAGCAATTAGCAACAAGCTAATAAAAACTCAACTTCAACTTCACCATCACCTTGCAAACCTTTCAAAAACCATCAAACGTCTCTGTCTGTCTGTTAAAACATCACAATGAAGGGAAGAGACGCTTGTTTTTTTGCTTGTTTTTCTGCTTGTTTTTCTTTGTTTGCTTTGGGATCCTCAGCTTGAATCTCACTTTTGCGGGCCCCTAAAATAAAGTCCGGTGACCTCAGTGTAAAATCCGTCTTGTCGATTGTGGGTTGTGAAAGTTTGTGAAACCTTTATTACGTGCAGTACCACAGCCTCAGGCTAACCACGAAATACGTGCACGCGCATGTCAGAGAGGAAACGGAGAGGCCCGACTCTTTGTCCCGTTTCTTTTTTTTTCTTTTTCTTTTTTCCAATCCGAGGCCTTGCGTAGACGCCCCTGAGGCCATTCCTGTCTCGCGTTCGCCTCGGATGCAGCAGGAAATTGATCTCTTGAGCCTGTCAGGCAGCTATGGCGGGGTGGTGGTGGCCGCAGGCTCCTGTTACCGTCCGCAGGTGCGGTATGCTGACAAGCAGACGATGACAAACCCCCCCACCACCACCCTCCACCCCACCCTGCCTCGCCGCTGGGCCTCCGAAGACAGAAATTTGTCAATGGTTTCAGAGATTGCCGGCATACCTGGGATTCCTCTGGATTCCCAAACAACCGGGTGACAAGACAGGAGGGCGAGAGCAGGGTGGGGTGTGGGTTAGTGGGAGGGGAAGCGTCCTCCGCCAAAGCTATCCACGTTGGACGGAGCGCAGGTGCAACTTTTCACAAGATAAAGGTCCCCTCTGTTTTTGGAGGAACGCAACGGTGTTTTGCTGCTGTGATGCCACAAGGATGAGGAGACTGTCAAAAGAAGGAGCTTCAAAAGCAGAGTGGGAAAGGAACGGAATCGATGGGGTTCGTTAGGACCGGGTCGGGGGGAGGGAGGGGGGGCTAGTGGTCCAAGAACCAGGCGAAAACCGACATAGTAACGCAGCGCTGCAGTTTGAGTCTCGCTTCTGTTCGCGGTTCTTTGTGATTACTAGCGCCGATGCTGAGGCTCTGGTGCGACGCAATACAGGCTCAGAGAAAGAAGCCGCCGCACTTAACGTTAGCGATTGGTGAGGACATATTTTTCAAATTTGATACGATAATTGATATTTTTGGGGTCGATATTGCGATATCGCTATATCAACACACTTTTTTGTTTAAATAAATACATATGTATATACATTGATATTTTCTTAAAATAATGGAGACAAAATTTTACTCTGATTAGCGATCTATATATCGACAAAAATATCGACATCACTACTTAATGTGTCATCCCGGCGCAAAGGCGTCCTGTGAAGGCGGCGTTAGCGGGCCGCGCGGCCAAGGCCAACACAGTTCTTCAGGGCTGGAATGCCCGGCGTGATTAGCGCAGGGGGGGAAAAAAGGGGGCCTCAGTTTTGGTCTTGCGAGCTACATTGACGGGATGAGAGGGGGAAAGAGGAGGGCGGGGGGGCAGGTTAGGTACAGTTTTGCAAAATTCCAGTGACTGGATGGACACACTTGCAACAGAAGCCCCCTTAAATCAGCCCGATGTCTGAGTAAGTCGGCCTTAATCGTGTTTATATCCTGCTGGGTCGAAGCAAAAGCTAAAATCAATGCTAAAGCACCCAGAAGCTCACTCACTCCACTCACTGATACCAGATGTATAACACACATGGGAGCGCTTGTCCTCCAGGAATGTTGTGTGCGTGTCTGTGTGCAGCTGAGTGTATAAGCATGTGTTTGGGAACCTTTTGCGTGTGTGTGTGTGTGTGCATTGGCCGGGGGGGAAGTTCCTGCGGTGAGACGGCCCTAAGCTGAACACACATACGGCTATGGGGAGGGGGGGAGGGGGGTGCGCTGGAAAACGACTTTCTGTGGTCGCCGTGCGCCCGGTGACCCTGAAGAAAGAGACCCTCACAACGCCGCCGCTGCCACCGCCCTCGTAGCACGCGAGCTATGCTAACCGGGGCACGGTTAGTCTCTGAATGGGGCCCTCAGATGAGCATCGGCGTGACAGGAAAGGGGGGAGTTGGTAGGGGGGTTGCCCCCAAACCTGCCATCAGCGTCATTTGCCAAGCATTTGTCTGATTATTTGCCTCATTTGCCCCGCAAGCAACCAAATTTGTTGATGCACAATAACGGCGCCTGCGGAAGGGCCAACGCAATATAAATCTGCTATTTGAGTTTTTTCTCGTTGTAACGCTGTGGACTGTAATTGCTTGTCCAGGTCTGACAGCTGGGATTCGCAGAGGCGCTACAGAAGATGAAGAATAAGAAGGAGAAGAAAAAGGCCCCAGAGGACAGGCAGGAAGCGAAAGCCAGCCTTGCTGGTGCTAAGGAGATTAGCGTGGGTGTTTCAGTTGCAGGGGTGGACTACCGGTGCTAAACATTTTTTTTTCTTTTCACAAAAGTTTAGCTAAATGTCCTTGCTCTTCCTGCTTTAGCAAATTGTCGCTAACTGAGACAAACATATCTAGGAAACATGTCTTCTAATGTGTCATCCCGGAAGACCTTCGATAAAGCAGAAACATTTCATATTAACAATTTATCCAATTTCTGTTTAGCATCTAAAAATCTGCAGCTGGGTTGCTTTTCTAAATATCCATGAGGTGTAACAGTCTTTGACCCGCGAAAGTTAGCATGAGACGGATTGATTTACTGTTTACTGATTGACGACCGTTACGTACCGTCGGAGCGGATTTCAGTTGCTGCCATTTTATCCGCAATTATCGTCCATCACTATTCTGACTTTAGCCAAACCTTTTTTTTTTTCTTCTCCTTCACCTCAGCCGGGGTCAGCCTCCCTTGCAGGGCCGCGGCAGAAGCAAAGTCGAACGTGAGTGAAACTGACGTGTCGTGGCGTACATGAGGCTGCAGGAATTTCAACATCAAATCTTGTTTTCATTGGACTTCCTTCATAATCCTCGCAGCGCTGAGGAGGAAGTCACTTATCAAGGATCTGGTCAACATGCGTTTAATGTTACGGCCTCTTGGACGAGGCCAATATCCTGTGTGTGCCCGCCCGCGCATGCGTGCGTGCGTGCGTTTTCCATGTGTTTCTTGGACAGACGCGGATGTCGTGCTCCTCCAACTCCGACACGCGTGCGTCCTGTCGCGGACGCTACTCTGGCGTGAAAAAGTCGCGCTGCCACGCACACGGGAGGGAGAGAGAGCGAGAGAGAGAGAGAGAGAGAGAGAGAGAGAGAGAGAGAGGAAGAGAGAGAGAGGGAGAGAGAGAGAGAGAGAGAGAGAGAGCGAGAGACAGAGAGAGAGAGAGAGAGAGCGAGAGACAGAGAGAGAGAGAGAGACAGAGAGAGAGAGAGAGAGAGCGAGAGACAGAGAGAGAGAGAGAGACAGAGAGAGACAGAGAGAGAGTTTTGCTCTTTGAGTCCGTGGTGCCGAAGCTAGCAAACGATCGCCGTAAAGCTTGCTGTCGCTATCGACAAAGCGGCCTCTGTTCTTGATTTTGTGCCCCCCAACCCGCCTCCCCAACCCCACCCCCCACCCCACCACCACGGACGACCCCCCCCCCCACCCCCCTCCCGCCCCACACTCCTCCTCACGCCCATTTCATGCGCTCACCCTCCTATTTCTCTCTCTCTCTCCCTCTCGCTCTCTCTCTCTCTCTGCCACTCAATCGCCCCCTTCCTCTCTTCTCTGTCTCAGGCCGCCCCAACTGACCCCCTCACTGCCCCCCCAGCAACCTCCCTCACCCACATCCCCCACCCACCCTTGCGTTTTAAATCTAGGGCAGGAAGGAGGAAATGCTACCAAGCTCAGTTTGTGCTAGAAGCCGAGAGTGTGTATGTGTGTGTGTGTGTGTGTGTGTGTGTGTGTGTGTGTGTGTGTGTGTGTGTTGGTTCTGAGAGAGTGTGTGTGGGCAAAGACACTAGTGTGCATGGGAGCAAAAGCAACAGATCTGCGCAGATCAGATCCCAGCGAGGCCTCTCCGGATCCGGAGATGCAATCAGGACACCTCCCAGGGTCCTGGCAGGTGTCCACAGAGACACATCCAGGCTTGAGCACTTATCTCAGATTGAGGAAGTTGATTATTTCACCTTGAGTGCCCTGGCTGAGAGTGTTTTTTTCCTCCTCCTTTTTTTCCTACTACTTCTTTCTTTCTTTCTTTCTGGCAGGAGCTTCTGCGCTGAGACAAGAGATGTGATCAAAGCATTTTTTTTCAGAAGATGAACTCCATCCGCATTGAGTCTGAAAATTGTCTAAGGGTAAAAAGATGATCCGAGGCTAAAAGACAAAAAGTTGGGGGCAAAGTGTAGAGTTGGTTTGCGCCCATGTGCAACTCTGAATCTCACTCTTTCGTCTCGCCAAAGCTCCAGCAGAGAGCCTTTGCCAGTGATATTAACATTTCCAGCAGGCTTCTTTTGTGTTGTGAGGTAAGCAGGAAGCAGATTGTGCCCATCGCCGGCAGCTGCTTTTAAAGGGAGCAAAGTGACTTGCTAGGATCTGCGCTAAAGGAGTTAGCCTAAGTTACAGAGGCAACAGGACTGGATGGTATTTTTTATAATAGAGCAGTAATAGAGGGCGAATTAACTTTGCCTTTTATGAAACCACTTTACTGTGATAGGCAAATGGTTTATCCAATCAATCTTCTAAGCTTTGCCCAGAAAATGCTTGTAACCAGGATACCATGGATACGTGCAATTAATCCTAAGGGATTCAGGAATCGTTCCACCCACTGTGCTCAGTGAACTCAGACAGGAAGTTGGAGGGGAAGTGTTGAAACTCAAGTCAGTTTTCACACTAAAAGCCAAGAGGATACAAACAAGTAAGCCACAGAAAAATTAATAATCTTCACAACAAAGCCCCCCAAAAATGCCCACATGCCCCAAAAAGATACGACTCATACCCAATGAGTCATTTTAGAATATCAAATTCTTTTGTGAGAACAAGTGGCACAAAGGGACTCACTCATATGCCATGCGTCAAGGCTGACGAGTAAAAGGGGCTTGTTTTCCTCAGAAAAAAGGGAGAGCCAAGTTAGAGACGTGGCCGGAGGCTGAAGTCATCTGGCGGGACGCGTTAATTGCCGGATCCGGGGGGCAACGGAGGGGGGAAGAGCCAGAGGACCACGGGGGCTGGGGTGCGGAGCGGAGTGGAGATGTAGGTCAGAATGTAAAGTTGGAATTAATTAGGGCCCATCGCGGGGCAGATGAATGGCTCATTGTTGTGGCGGACAGACAGCGACGGAGAAACAATCTGCGCTTTGTTCGCGCCCGGTTCACCTCTCCGTCCGCCGTCTCCTCCCCGCGTGCCTGCAGATGACGTCTCGGGGCTGCAGCGCAAGAGTGATATCGACAGAAAGCAAGATTCTTGGCTCGAAACAGCGCTTTTTTGGCATTTTTTTCCCCCCAAGCACTTAAATTAACATACTTTTTACTGCAACCATTGACATTATTAGGTAGGCTGGCTAGCATTAGCCAAGTCTGAGCGGTTCAGAGAGAGAGCGGGGCAGGTAGGGGGGCTCTTATCTCGGGTGGACAACATCATGGACACACGTGCAGACAAACTCAACCAAAACAGAAGCCGACCACGTCCCAGAGTGCTGATGTATGGCCGCTGTTTGCCTCTTCAGCCAGCAGTTGCAGGTTCGACACAAAGTCTCATGGGGGCTCAAAGTGGGCCGGCGTCCAACTCTAATTGGTTTAAGGACAGAGTGTCTGGCTGCGCCTTCACTCGCAGCTGCTATAAATGGCAGCGGACCGAAAGAAAACTGGTATGTTGCGCTTCCAGGGGTTGTACGACCCAAAGGGTGTATTTTTGGATTGCACCTTTGCAGTAACTGCTTGGAACTGTCCACCTGAAGGCGCAACTCGCTCAAAAACGCAAAGTTGCTGCTTGCCTCAAATTCAAGCCATCACGTCGTGCCTGAATACCACAGCATGGAAAAATAGCGGAAAAGGAACATTCACGGTCTTGTGTTGTGTAGTTCAGGTAGTGAAATTAGAAATTAGACTGGAAACTCGGTGCTTTTATCCACTTTCGCCTCCAAGAAAACTTGTCTGGCTCCGGTCGCAATTGTGGCAACAACCAGATGAACATAATAATCCACTATCAGGCCTCCCTTGGTGCGGCTTCTTTGAGTGAAATGATTATGCTTGAAAACAAAACCAAAGTCCCGTAGCTCAGCCCTAATTTCATTGCCGTTGGCTTCAAATTTACAGCCATGGTCTTTGGAGTCTGGTCGCCAGTTGAGTCTTGGTCTTTGTTGAATAGGGGGAGCATTTGCCTCCAAGCGTTGTTCATTCCCGTTCAACTAATGGGGATCCATGCATCAACAAGACTGCTAAACAAGCTTTCCTCCTCGTTGACATCACGATAAGTGGAAAATTGGGCCCTGGAAATGATGCCGGAGAAGGTTTTTTCAGAGCCCCTCCACCCCACATAATTGCGCTTAGAAGCTGGCCATAATTAATCTTTGAGAAAACTTGTCAAATTATTAATAGAGCCCTTAAGTGATGGCCTTGAAAGGAGGCCACTGTTTGTGGAGGGAGTAGAGGGAGTCAGAGCTGTCGCGGGGGCTGTTTACTGTGAAAATACGAAGGGGTCGCGCTCCAGGAGTCCTGCGACTCCACGTGTCAAAGCTCTCCACACATAAAGGAGTTGAAGAGAGCGTGGGTCTCTCCAGCAACCAGGAGGCTTGGCCCCGACAACCTGAGATGTCATCAGGTACCAACTGACAGCTAATCCAGAGCTTCCAGAATGGTTGTAGGTCATGGGAAATCTCAAGATCCTGTTCTGGAATTTTGAGTCCACACTTGTTGCTCACCGCTTTGCACCCGACTGCCCCCCAAACACAACATACGTTGTTTTCACCAAGCATCCACCTTGCACAGGGAGAACTGGATTTAAATCCATAGATCTGTTGTTGAAGTAGGAAGCAGACCTTTTAACTAGCTAGTAACCTATAGCTTTCACTGCGTTAGTGGCCAGTGTGCTAGATATCTTGGTCACAACAAATTTTAGTTTTAATGACATAAGAAAGAAAAAGCACCACAAAGCCCTCAGCATATGTACTGACTTTCTGGAAGGGGGGAGTAAATACACACTACCGAACACACTCTTGTTTCCGCTACAGCTGCTCGATGATAAACTCCGCAGTCACTTTTTATATTGTCTCTGTTGTTTGAGAGTGCTGAAACTAATTACATGCTCGAGCGGCGTTGCTCCGTCTTTCAGCAAAGGAAAAAAAAAAATGGAAGCAGGGAAGTTCAGCCCGGAAGGGAGGGGAACGCTGACAAGCCAAACAAGACTGTAGTTTTGTTTCGTTTTTTGCCGTGCCAAAGGCCACATCTCTTATCTTCTCTTATTGACAACTTAGCCAGGTGTAAATGTCAAAAGAGGAGGGATTCAATTTTATCGTTGTTTCAGTAATTTGTATTGGCACAGTAGTTACAGTGACAGGATAGGATAAAATACCTCCTATAAAATAAAACAACACCATTCTAACGGGATGTGTTGTTGGCCCCAGGCGACACCTTTAGTGCGGGGACAGTCTCATGTGCATGGCTTTCGTGCAAGGGTCCAAATTAAAAGGGATCTTTTTATTGCGGCGCGTGATCCCACAATTGACAGACCAGGTGGCATCCGAGGGGCGGAATGTCAATATTCGCCGTTCAGCTTGCATCGGTGTGTGTGTGTGTGTGTTGCGAGTCCTGTTTTCAGACACACAGAGCGGCACATGGGAACCAGGGTTGCATGATTTAGACCTACGTTTCCGCTGATTGCTACGCTACCTAAAAGCTAGTTTCTAATTATGAGGGCTGCCAAGGCAGCATCCTGAAATTATATGTGAATGGATGAATGTACGCCGGATGAATGAACGCGTGCCACATCTTACGGATCACCTAAATATATGCTTCGAGAGGAAAAAGGGTTTGTGTGTCATTAGCATACAAAGAGGTGCCTCAATAGCAGCAACAAGCGGGGAAACGAGAGGTTTGTCATTTTTGCCCTCCCTTTTAAGTCTATTTTCGTGCAACAAGTGAACAATGTTTTCCGAACAGGATAATACATCAAAGTTTTGGACAATTCCAGGAACAAGGTTATGTAAACCTCTGAGCCTTCGCCGGCGCAGGACAACGTCCCACATTTACCTCTTGCGCGGCTGTTACATAATATTTGGTTTTTCAACTGGCGGGGAGATTTTTTTTCACCTCCCATTGACAACAGCGTCCCCCCCCATCCCCCCACCCCCCTTTCCGTTTTGACGAAATAACCCTTTCTTTGTCCGTAATCTCCCAAAAATTTCGCGTCCGTGAGAAAACACACACGTGTGTGTGTGTGTGTGTGTGTGTGTGTGTGTGTGTGTGTGTGCGTGCGTGCGTGCGCGTGCGTGTGCCCTTGGGGCTCACACTGTTCTGCGTTTGTGCAGAATGTCGCAGCTCTGAGCGTGACATTTGACAGCAGACAGGTACGTATCCTGGAAGCTGTTTGTAAAAAAGCCCTCCTTCCTGTCTTTATGAAAGGGAGACACCACCACCACCCCTCCCCCCAACACACAATCACACACACAAACACACATACATTTCGTCCTCGCTGTTTGCGGAGCGTCCGCGAATGAAGGAGGCGTGTGTGCGAAAAAGAAAAAAAAAAAGGGGGGGGGGGGGGGGAGAGAGAACGCCAAAAGCGGAACACACAGCTTTCCTGTTCTTCCGCAACACTGTGTTTCATGCCCACTTGAAAGCCTTGCTGCCGTGTGCCAAAGACATTACATATTTGCTAGCACAGTGCCACGGGGTTAAGAGGCTTTGCGTGGGTAACCGCTGTTGTGAATGAGCAAGCGAGTGCAGGATTCCAGAGCTGTAAAACACACTTACTTGCCCTATAAATTGCATCAGGCCTTGTATTTTTTCAAAAGCTAAGTGGCCGAGCTGAATTATTTTAACGGGGTTGGGGAGAGGGAGGGCAATTTGTCATGAAAGAGATTGCAGGAAATTGAACCCTAACCCTAACCCCCCAAAAATATACTCTGGTAAAAGTAAAAGTACTGATTAATCTCCTCTCAGGTCAAAGTACGAAAGTGCAGGTTCTGAAATGTGCTTAAGAATGAATAATGAATTAATGAAAACAATACATTGATTGTTAATTCTGCAAGAATGAAAAAGATGTGACAGAATAATCTGGACTGAACTGACCAGTAACCCAAAGCCAAGGAACACAAAAGATAATCAGCCTCTTAAATATGACCCACTTTTATATTTAACAACAGCATCGGAGTTCAAATATCTCCACTTCAGGCAACAGCAAATTACTTTTAACAGAATTTATCTATTTTAAACACTTTTAACACAAAAGTAACCACAAGCATGTTTTTTTTTCCAATGTAAGGAGTAGAAAGTGCAGGAATTTGGGTACAAATGTAGGGAGTAAAAGTAAAAACTTGTCAGAAAAAGAAATATTCGAGTCAAGTACAGAAGATCTACCGTTAGTGCAGTAAGAAAAAAAACTCCCAGTGTTTGACAGAGCTCATACCTCTTGGAGTTGCTCGCTCCGCAGCCAGCCAGCGGAAATTTGAGGAAGAAACGGCAATTGCCGCTGGATTTGCAGTTTCTTTTTATGATCCTGGCATGTGCGCCGTACGGGAGGTTTCGGTCGTGTTTTTTTGGACACCGGAACGAACGCCTTCGCTCGCCGCTTGTCGAGCTTAAATTGCGTCCACCGACACAACCGACTGGACGTGAAACACAGACTTGCGATAATAATCTTGGCGAGCAACGCTTGTTAAGGCTTTTCTGTAAGTAAGTCGAGTCAGTCATAGTCAGAACACGGTAAAAAAAAAAAAATTGCTCAGCGAAAAAAAACAACCTGATTTAGTGTTTTGAACAACGTCCAGTGAGCTTATTGTTCAGCTCGGGCTCAGCGTCTATTTCCCAGATACTGTTTGTGTTAGCTCGTTGCGAGGCCAAATGCTTTATGGTGGTTGGCCGCCGGGCTGAGCAGAGTGAAGACGACACACTTTGCCAGTTGGTTTAAGCATGCAGGCACACACACACACACACACACACACACACACACACACTCGGCAGTAGCCAGGCAGCCGGAGCCCTCAGATATGCTGTTGACAGAGATTATCAGCACAGTTCCGCGGCCGGCCTCCACCTCTCCGCATGTGACAGAGTTTACTTTAGGCTCAGACCAGGCTCGGGACGAGGCTCCACCTGGGTTGCAGAGAGAGGCGGGAGGGAGGTGGGGGGAGACGACGACGAGGTGGAGTTCAGAAAGAGGAGAGAGGCCCCTCATAAAGGGAAACATTTGCAAACCGGAAGGGAGTTATGTAAATGGGTCAGTCATTAAGGCCTTATAAAGAGGGGAGGCCAGATTGGGGCCAGAGGCAGGCGGGCAGGCGGGCGAGTTCGGGAACATAAACCCATTATGTGAATAGGCCTCTCTGTTCGGTTGTAAGCTCCCCTTTCTTTGGCTGCCGTCTCCTTTAAGGGCTCAAGATTTTGGTTTCAGGATACTGACGGCCCTCATATCAGCAGCAGGTATTCGCTTCCAAGAGTAACCTTCGAGCAGTCACTCCAGTATTTACTGTTGCGGCGAGACCCTTCTTTTCAAGAGGAGCTACCCCCCTGCCTCCCAGGCCCCCTACCCCACCGGCTGGACACTGATTGTTATTCAGTTTGCTGCAATGTTGTTGTTGTTTTTTTTGGGCTCCGTCAACACTGTGGGCATTCAAGGTTGGTTAAAGAAAAAAAGAGAGAAACAGAAGTACACAGAATACACATGAAAACCTATTAGCTGAGAATAATGCTGAATAAAGGGTGTGATTTTGTATATTTTATTTTTTTTGTAAGTACTTTGAAGTTATTTTGAGTTTCCGATCATTTGAAAATACCTTCAAATCGTTCATAAACGCACGTTACAGGAAGCCACCGCGGTCCAAAAGGCAACATGTCCCTGATCTATGTTGTCTACCTCTAAAAGGCTCCCGCAGTTCACAAATAACTTTGCAGGTTGAAATATTAGACCAAACATCAGGGCGCCAAACTGTTTTCTTTATTGTCGTTACACGCAGCCGAGAGAGAGCTAAGCTACTCCGTTAGATAGCCAGCTGCAAAGTGCATGAGATCTATTTTAAAACAACACGGCCAAAATCGAACAGGAATTTACAAGTTCCAGTGGTCAGGCAGCCTCACTCAGCTAAGTCTGGGGGCTTTAATGCTAATTGCGAATTTCTGAAATAGACACTTGTGAAGTCAAGTCAGGTTTGCAGATTTTTCTGCATTTCAAAGTGACTATTGGGGCTTCCCCCCCACCCCCGGTACCACACCAGGTTGGACTTTCTTTTTCTTTTCTTTTTTGCATGGCCTTTCCGTAAAAGTAAAAAAGAAAGAAAGAAAGAAAGAAAGAAAAATAATTTTTGACACCTTTGTTACATTTGCTCCAACCAAGCAGACGGTTGGAAGCAAAAGAAGCGAGTGTGTGCGTGCGTGTGTGTGTGTGTGTGTGTGTGTGTGTGTGTGTGTGTGTGTGTGTGTAGGGGAGGATGGAGAGGTGTAGAAAAAAAAGTACACGTAAAACTCCCTCTTGAAGATTCTGACAGTGGTGTTAAATCGTGACAGGTCGGGGAAGGAAAAACACAGGAAGGGAGACGGATGGGGAGAGAGAGAGAGAGAGAGAGAGAGAGAGAGAGAGAGAGAGAGCAACATCCTGTGTCTGAGCCCCGGTGTGTAATTTGCACAGGAAGGGAAATTGTAACACCTGAGCGCCGTCTGTCAGGCAGGAAGTCGGGAGGCGGCTCGTAAGAACTTCACGCCGAACGGTTGACGAGACGCGATGGGACTCTTCTCGAAAAGCCATCAGTCAGCCTTCCCTCCGCGCCGACTTGGGAGGCTGACTTTCATTTTTTTTTTTTTTTTTTGCTGAGACAGGAAGTTGGCGCGTCGCAGGCGAATTTGTCAGCAGCGTCAATTAGCTCTGGGGGGGAAAAGGCGTGAAACTCCGAGTGGAGCTGAACCACCTCGTCTTAAAATGTGTGAATTTTGGATTCCCGGCCACCGTGGAGACGCGGGGAACCGACGGCCCCTTGTGGCGTTGTGCGGTGCAACAACCCATTGGTGTGTGAACGTGTGAATGAGAGGCCATTGTAAAGCGCTTTGGGGTACTGTGAAGGTGCTGGAAAAGCGCTATATAAAGTGCAGTCCATTTACCATTTACCATTTTAACCCGCCTGAGAAAGTGGTGGGCTGTCTTAAAAATGTGTTTATTTGGCAACGTACAACTACTAGTTGACCAAACTGTCTTTGAAGGAGATTAGCACTAACTTTTTTCACACGTGACCTCGTAAGGGCTGATTTTTGTCTCTTAAGTAACGTAAAAATAATTTGAATCATAATAAACTTTATTTGTATCATGCCATTCGTACAATGAGGCTGCACAGTCGTGGCTTTTTGTTTTCTCAATTTTTGGCCACGTTGACATTTTGCATTCTCTCACTCTATTTCTTGCTATGCTATCATGTAACAGTGCATACTACCTCAGGACAGTCCTCCCAGGAAGTTTCAGGCAAATCGGAGTCTGAAAGATTTTTGACAAAAACCATGACCATGAACTCAAAGCCCTCCACAACAGAGAAAAGGAGAATATTAAAAAAAAAAAAAAAACACTCAAATGACTCGCACGTAGCGCAATCGTGTCTTTTTCTTGATGGTAGAACCAAGATATGCTTCATGAATTTTGTTTTTCTTGTTGAGTAGAAGCGACGCTTATCTCATGCCAACTGGTCTCACGCACAGTTTCCGTGACTATAATCAGATTTTCCATTCATTTTGGTCAATGACACATTTTGCTTCTTTTTTTTTTCCTTTCCAACTTCTAGATAATTGCTCTTCGTGTGGCTTCTTGATTAAGACGAGGACAAGTGCAAAGATAAACTTACCAGAAATGGTACCTTTGAGCCGAAAAAGTGAGCTATGGAAACATGAGGGTAAATTGTAAAGAGAAAGAAAGGCTATTTGTCTCCATCTTGTGGATTGTATTTTAACTGCATCACATTCATCTCTGTTTAAGAGGTTGTCTCACTTTGCAACACCTTTAAACTGTTAAAAAGGAAGGAAAAGCAAAATTGAATACTAAAGTTGGTATTTTTACTTAACTCAGCTATTTTGCAATAAGTATGAAAACAATTGTTCGAAATGAACACGTGGATTTTGTCAGTTTTAATAGATTTAGGCTAGTTCATTGGCAACAACAAAAAAAGAAAAAAGAAACAAGATGAGACTTTGTCGGTAGGCTATTTTTTTTTAAAACTTTATTGGCATTTCGCTGTCACTGTTGCAAGACCTCGTCTATTAATTTAATTCCAGTTACGGTAAATGCATAACAGCTGTTTAAGAAGATGTTACAAGAATTATCCTGAACACACAAAAAAACAACAACAATATGGCTGCCATTTCATTCATTTTCTTTTTTTTTTCTTCCTTTGTTTATTTACACACGTTTTGTTAGCGCAACTACTCCTAATCGTCCCCCACTGGTTGAGGCGGATGAATCATGCAGCAGAGTCGTGGCTCTTTTACAGACCTTGATATTGCTGAAAGAGGCTTCAGTGGGATATGACTAGTCACAATATAATCATAATAATAATAATCATCATAATAATAGGATTTGGGCAATATTTAGGCTGTCACAGTCGAAGCTAATTGCAAAGATACACACAATACCTACATTATCATGAAAATTAAAAAGTGCAAAAGGCATAATGATCCATTTTGGGCCGATTAAGAAGTTCCAGTTACCCACCACATCTGGTTAAGCAGACTGTACAGAGGTTCTTCAAAGTGCAAATATCATGAATTGGCATAAGCTGGTATATACATTTCTTTTATTACTTTTTAACGGATGACAAAATATAATCGTAATCAAAAACGAACAAACGAAAAGAAAAGTATGTTATTATCATACTTGTTGATTTTTTTATTTTTTTTTGTCCAGTCAGGCTCCAATTTAATGGTGAGCTCCACAACCCCCCCCCACCCCCCCCCCACACACACACACACACACACACACACCAGAATCAGTCAAGATTACTGCCGTTTCCGTATCCTCTCCCCAAAAAACCCAACCAATTGATAAGGTTTTGGGGGGTGTGGGGGGTGTCACCTCACAGAATTCATGTTGGTGCCACGTGCGCAACCAATCACATTTTCATCACTTTTTTATTTTTATTTTATTGCGTCTTCCTCCTCTGAATTCACTGCAAATGTTGTTGGCAAATGTGTACACACACACACACACACACACACACACACACACACACACACACACACACACACACACACACACACACACACACACACACACACACACACACACACACAATCAGTTCACTCCCACGATCCCCTCCATGCCAGTTTCTCCAGCTCTTAGTGTGCTAGCGATGCTAGCTATAGCGCCAACTCAGCACCTCAACTCTCAACATTGGTCACCTGAAGACTGAACTGTTTGACTTGTTTGGCATCCTAAAATAAAACGCTCCCTTGCTCATGACCCACTTGCATACTTTTGCGTACCAAAGAGTTTTCCGCAAAAAATGTAATAATGATGATAATAATAATAATAATAATAATAATAATAATAATAATAATAATAATAATCAGAGAAAAGAAGTTTAGCATTAGCTCCGTGTTTGCAGGACCGACGCAGTGGCGGAACCCCTGCATCAAACACTGATCCGGCTGTGACCTCAGAGTTTTAAACGAAGGGTGTTTTGGCAATCAGTGTGAAGATGGAGACTTTTTAAAAATGTATTCTTCCTTTCTAAGAGCACGTCTCACAGGCTTTTCTGCAGCGGAATTGCATTTTTCTTTCGATTCAGACAGTAAAAAATGTCCATTAAATGTCGCTCTGCACCTTTAAGAAGTCAAAAAATCCTAACGTCTCAAGGTCTTTTTGTTTTGTTTTGTTTCCTGCATAGGTCTGGCCAGCATGACTGTTATCATTAGACAGGCGAAGTAAAGGGGGGAGTCGCTGTGCTCGTGAGTCACAGCTGATTAGTCACAGATGATGCACATTTTCTGCAGCTGCTTTTCATTTCTACCCAAGCCGACGTTCTATTGCTCAGCGGGGGTGTTTGATAAGAGCTTGTTTATTTCCCCAAGTGAGACGTGCCAAGCTCGGGCCTGTTAAGAGGACAAACACAGGGTGGATGTGGACGTCCGGGTAAAGCAGGCTGGCGTCTGAACAGTACCAAGAGTGGGTTTGAAATAAAACCGCTTATTGATTTATTGATTTTGTTTTTGGCTTTTTCTCTTGCGGAGAACGACGCGTGCTGACTTTGGCATCGCCACGGAGGAAATAATTTAGAAAAAGGAAAAAAAAAACAGAAAGTGCTACATCACTATTTAACAGAGTAAGACATGTCGGGGGGAAAAAAACACCCTGATATGAAAGGTGGAATGACGCGCCGTCCCGGCCAAAGCGAGCGCTCGCTTTGGTCTTCGGTAGAAGACTTTGAAACTGCTCTGTTGTGCTTTTGTGTTTTGCCTTTTTTTGGGGGTTGAGATCGAAAGAGAATTGAGAAGCAAACCGAGAAATTGAAAGAAAGTTGTTGCCCCTGGCCGGGCGATCCTTGAAGAAGGGGGGAGGAGAGGAGACCTGCGAGGGGAAGGAGAGGGGAACTCAGCGTTGCGTGCAAAAAAACAAACAAACAAAAAACTGTGATCCGGCGTCGGCGAGGAGGCTCCCCTACCTTAGTAGAGGAAGAAGAGGCGCGTTCTGTGGGACGTGGCCATGTTCTCAGACATGTTGCGGACCTTCAGGTAGTTGACAAACCCTCGGAAGAAGAGCAGGAGGCCTGCGGGGGTTGGAAGGAGCGCTCAGTGTACAGCTGAAGTTGTTTTTTTGTTTTGTTTTGGCGATGACTGTTTAGCTACCCACCGAGGAGCAGGAAGATCCACCAGAGCCAGTACTGCCCGTTGAAGTAGCCGGTGAAGTAGTCTGAGAACTGGAGAAGGAAGGAGAAAAAAAAACAGATGCAGTCAGACTTGGAACAGAAATAAAGAAAAATAAATAAATACTATTTAAAAAAAATCTGAATAATCTGAAACCGACCCTGACAATGAGAATCCACTTGATGAGGGAGAGGCCGAAGCCGCAGATGGCCCCATAGCGCCCGGCGATGGTGTTGGTCAGGCAGAAGGACAGGCAGAAGCCGATCCAGTTAAACAGGAAGGCCACTAGGGGGCGGGCAAACACCACAACAGTTCAGTTTCAGCGACTTTGTTGCCAGTTTGTTTGTTTCCTGCTCCCCTTGCTAATGAAACCCATATAATCAACTGGGAAATTGAAGGAATCAAAGCAGCTTCCAAGGCAGGAAGTGAGGAGGCTGAATGGGACAAAGCAGCAATTTTGGTCAGCGAGACGCCGGTTTGACTGGGGACCAAAAAAATAAAAAAAATAAAGAACTCACTGAAAAATGCCAACATGAAGATCCCGTCGTTCCCGACCCGGAGCTGGTCGGCGTCGCTGAAGTCGTCCCTGGGTGGGAAGTCGTCGTCCTGGCGAAACACAAAGAGAGACCCATTAGACCGAAGAGGGGAAACCAAACTGGGAAATGAACCGGCAGAGGCGACTGAGCGTCCCCTCACCCGAGGAATGACCTCCACGGCCGAGGCCGCCATGGCCGCTGCTTTGGCCTTCTCCGCTTCGTCATATGTGGGCAGGGAGGTGGCGACGCTGTAGGGCGGCGGCACCGGGAAGTCGCCGGCAAAGCTGGCCTCTGCGGAAAAGAAGAAGAAGAGGAAGAAGAAGAAGAAGAAGAAGAAGAAGAAGAAGAGGAAGAAGAAGAAAAAGAAGAAGAAGAGGAAGAAGAAGAAGATTTTTACAACCACACTTTCTTCCACTGGAATATAATAAAAAAAACAAGTTGCTTTTTTTTTTTTTTTACAAGAAATTAAAGATTTGAGAATAAGAGGAAGGAAGACTCGGTCACAAAGGCAGCCGCACACTGACTCAGCACTGAGGCCTCCAGGAAGAGTCACCACAAAAAAGCCACTGTGTATATTTTTAGGAAACTGGAGACCACAGACGGGGGGCAGGGTGGGAGGGGGGTGAAACTGAGAAGGTGGGGGGGCTATGAGACATGGATTTAACGGATGTAAAGCCCAGTCAGACGATGCATATTTCATATTTCATACGATGGTTGACCTGCAAAGTATCTTAAATTTGCATCATGGGTCGTTTATGGTTTCGTTATGTTTGTGTCAGGCTGTTGTACTTTTCTGTGGGGAAAAATTCAACACTAATCCTAATAAAATGTTTTTGCGGGGAAACAGATTTCACTGAAAATGACAAATAATGGATGTTTTCCACACACCGGGTGCTGCAGCTGCACCCGCCGAGGGGCCGGCTCCCAGGTCGATGGAGGCGTAGGGAGGAGGCGGGACTTCCACCTCCCTCAGGGCGGCTGCGGCGGGCGAGGAGCCGGCCTGGGCCTGGGCCTGGGCCTGGGCCTGGCCGAGGTCCTGGCCGGGGTCCTGGCCGGACGACTGGGCGCAGGCAGACGTGCACGGCTGCTGCTGCTCGCTGGCGGAGGCCTCCGAGGAGTCGTCCTCATTGTGCAACTGGAGGCGAAAGAGGGAGAGGCAGAGAGAGAGAGAGAGATGTGGTGTCAGCTGATTGGGGGAGCAGGATGGTGTGATCGCCACAAGGCGCCGATCTAATCGAAAGTGAGGAAAGCACCGACGAAAAAAAAGCATCGCCGGAGCAGCGGCGGCCTCCTGAGCGGCAGAACCGCAAACTTCAGAGACTGAACAACATCTTCCAGGTTTTTCCGACTTCTGACTCAACCGTCATTATGCAATATCGCGCAGGGTTAAGACAGTCGGTTCTTGTCTTTTTTTTTCCCGGACGAGAGCGTTGTCTAGGAATCACCACGTTTGGCTGTACGACTTTTTTCCTCACTATCGTTTTCAAATCAGCAGAATAGGTTGGCGCTGGAAACAGAACAGTACGCAGTACAAGTGTTAATGTTTTGGTCCCATTATTAAAGTAATTCCCAGTGCTGCTGAAAACATAAACGGTAAACAGCCATTAAAACAGCCATTAATCTAACCAATGACGAACACGAGATTTGACCTTCGTAAGTGTGATTAGCACGTTAGAGCCAATTTAAAGTAATAAGAATGAGTGCTCTGTATTGAGGTTTAAGATATGATGTAAAACAGGTGTTGTTAATTCTCACATTTGTTATTGTTTTTACCTCGAGTAACCCGACAGCTAAATAACAGTTTGCCGTGTTTCTAATCTGGATTATCCCTTGGCATAATATCCTGCACTGTTCCCGCACTGGATTCCGCTCGTGAGCCAAAGGAACAAAGGTTTCTAACCAGCTCAGATTTTGGGTTTTATTTTTCCCTGTTGTAGTTGTAGGACAAAAAAGAAAGACAAAAGACAAGACTCGGGCATAAAAACTGTTACTTGGCCCGCCACGGGCTGTAATGAAAAGTAGGGCGAGGTTGTGACAACAACCGCGAGGCGGGGGTGTGAAGAGCAACTCTGTTCGTCCTCTGCGAAATGTTTGCCAAAGTCGAGGGCAGAGGGACAAGTGGCTTTATCAGTATGTTGCCGGGGAATAAAGTGATACATGTGTAATCGGATAATGAGCGTCCCCGCTGTGGCACCGTCGGACTTTGTGATGCGCGCCGCTGCCAGAGTGCCAAAGATCATCTGAAATTACAGAAGGGCAACAAGGTTTGCTGAGCTGAGCTGAGCCTGGCACAGAATCTTCCCCACCTTCTGGGTTTATTCGTCCACTGGAAAAAACAAAAAAAACAAACACTTGCAGTCTGAATTTAATTTGAGGCCAATTTTGTTTTAGAAAGTAAACGTCGCTGATAAAGGGAACCACATCATATTGCAGAAAGTAGTAGTAAACAAAATGCCACTGCTGAGGAGACATTTCTAAAGTGCCTGTGAACACAGCTCAATGTGGTGCAAGTTCAAAAATTGCGTATTAAACTTTTACAGACTCACATCTGTGGAAGTGTCATTTTACGTACAACAAGATTGTTGACACAAATGTGTGAATGGTTCCAAATGCGTTATTCTGACAGCCATGGCTGACATGAGTTCCTCATTAATATTCTTCTGATCGACTCATTGGCCAATCATGGTGGCAGCTGAGGTCAAACTGGCAACATCTAGATGGAGGAAGTTGGCAAATACATAGCTGAATATTATTAATATTATTATTATTATTATTATTATTATTATTATTATTATTATTATTATTATAAAAAGTAACCATAAAAATAACATAAATAAAATTGAATATGTACAAGGACACGGGAATACATAAACAGACAGCACAAACGTAAATCAATTAGCTGGCGTTATTGTTTTTAATCGGAGACGCCAGTTGATGACGTCAGCCAATCCAACTCGCACAGATTGGGGGAGGGGGGCGTTTCAATATAAACGCCTGCACGTTTATTTTGAAACGTGCTAGCGTTTCAATATAAAATCAGGAATCAGGAATGAAGAGGCAGCAGTAGCGGCAGTTCACCCCCGCGCAGGACATTACGTAAGAACCGTAGAAGCAAAGCCACGAGCCTCCACATGTGCCCATATATACCAACCGGAAGCGGGCGCCTCTGTCATACACTACTCCTGATTTGAACTCGACGGGGTGGCTTAAAGAATTAGACGAGGTTATTTTGCAACGAGGCTGAGTGCATCGTCAATAAAGAAGTCACTATGTTGGAAACATTTTGATGAGCGACCACCGAGGGCAGTTGTGACTCTGTTACATGTTCATTGGGAGGTCAACACAAGTGTGTTGTATTGTTTGGAGCCGTTGCGTTGTCGGGGAAGACGTCCCTTTTCTTTCTTTCTTTCTTTCTTTCTTTTTTTTTCAATATTTGCGTATAATTTAAGCCACGACGCAGCACGAGAGCCATGCGTCCATCAGTGAAATCGACATGTGCGTCAAAACAAGATAAATGTACGCAAGTTATAACGCAACTTTGTCGTTTAAGGAATAACTATGGGTGCTTCTGCAGTGTCAGCAAGCAAGAGGTCGGCGGCATGGATGTCCTCTGTTAGGTTTTCTGAAGATGGTCCTCTGATTAACGGACGAATTCAAACTACTGAGACAACTATTAAATATTTAATAAGTTGAGTCACGTCTTTCGACACCCACACAGTTAATGCTAACGCCCCTCGGATAGGCGAATTCAGAAACAACTGTTATGTGAATTGATGTCAGTGTGACATTCCGTTGCTGGCTAATAGTTCACATTACAGTGCAATTAGTACAATAAGTGTCAGTGTAACTCGCACTTGACAACAGCGTTTTTTAAATGATCTAGTATGGGAGGCTAACGTTAGCGTAGCGGCTGCGGAAGTGCTTTCAGTGAAGGCAACAGTCGCGGCGAAACATTTAGAGCTTCTGAAAAATCGCCAAGAAATAGCTACTGCAGAGAAAGTTGATGTTTTTAATTGTTTTTCGATAGTCATAGGTGGGGTATGATTTGAGTAGAATACATTTTTGAACCATGTCTGAAATTAACACAGGCCTTGTTTTATTGTCACAGGGAAGGGAGGCCGTGCCAGCGCACCGTGTTTTGGTTGTGTGTGCCCAACACTCACCACTTGATAACGGCTTGCTGGGTCCATCCCGACGGTCTTCAGCTGGCGGGTAAGCCAGCCGAGAAAAACGGATGAAAATAGTACCTGAATTCAAGTGGGACGACGATTTAAAAAAAGACGTCAACCCTCTTTTCTGAACTACCGAACAGGGGGTGGTTATCGAAATGGCTGAAATGTGCAGTCAGTGCGCTCGCTTGCTTCGGAAAAAAAAATACCGTTGTTAGTCAAAAGCTTCACCAGGAGTGAAGCTAGCGGTAATAGATGGTACTTCCCATTAAGCATTCCAGAATAAAATGTTCAGTCTTAAACGTGAAAGCATAAAAATCTTTTTTGTGTGTGAAATTAGGTGCATTCACATCGTGCAACGTTATTAGTGTCCTATAAATAGCATAAGTAACACAAGCAACATATCAATTTAGTGATACCACCATCCAATAAATAGGATAGTCGGGTTAAGAAAACTAAGAATGCTAATTAGTGGATTTTATAGGAATATTGCATACTCCTAAAGACTTGTGAATTCTATGCACGAAAGAAAAATGCCAGTTAGAAAAGGTAAGTTGTTGATCCTCAATGCATTGACTATGTATCATGGTCTTTTATCTGGTGAAGTAAAATGAGTTATTTTTCCTTTGACATAATGTGGTTTCTTGTGAAAATCCAAATACTAAAAGATTCAATCAAGCACACACAGACTTACTGTTAAAATAGACTTAAAAATATAAAGAAGGAATTACTAAATAATTAAAAAAAATAAAAATAAAATTTAAACAATTGCCCTCTGGCAGTAGATGTTGATGAAATATAAACAATATATGTGGTGAAAATGGATATATTTATTGAATTGTTGCCCACCTGATGGTAGTCATTTTGTTTGTTTGAAATTTTTATCAGCGTTTTTGAATGCAATTCCTCATAGATTTTTGCTCGTTATGTCGTTGCGCCGATCATAGGTTTTTATTTTGAAGGTAAAATCTGTCCATTTCCTCTTTTGAGTCTCCGTCTGGCTCGCTTGATTATGCGGGGGCTGAGGGCAGATTTCCAGTCTGTGATAACAACATGACGTAAATGCATGCGAAAGATAAATATATATAGACATTTGTAACCACGAGGTGGAGCCAAAAGCTACTTTTTGCACTGTAACGTTGTTCCCACTGAAACATATTTTGATTTATGTTTTTATTTATAATCTATTTGAAATAGCCGTTTTTACTTCAGGAATAGTGACAACAAACAAGCAATATATAAACTACATACTACCTGAGGTGCTTCATTTTTAATTCAGTGCGAATACTTGCCCTTTGGGTTCTAGTTCTGTCAACAGAGCTCACCTCTTGAGCCGAATTGCTAAAATCAAATCTGTCCAGGTTTGGTGCTGCTGCAAACCTTTTTTGAGCTTTAGCTAAAGCTAAAAATCCGACTTGGGCCAATTTGTTTTTCTCCTTTGCCTCCAAGGCGTGCTGCCAACGTAACTATCTCCCTGTCAAAAGAGAAGCACAGCACTGCAGCCAAGGTGTTTTGCGTCCAACTTGTTTTATAAAGCAACGGTGCCCGCAACCAAAAAAAAGCTGACCCTGACAGCTCGCAGTCAGAGAAGCATGTTCCATCACTGAGTCGCTCTCAGTATCTCTGCTGACCCAATGCTGTCAACGTTACACGCAGTGCACCTTGAAATTGTTTGTCATGCGGCCTGATTTATTTTTGTGTGTCTCCCCTCATTCTGATATGTATTGCCATGTGCTTGCGGGCTAATTCGGGATCAGCTCTGTAGTGGGTCAATGCATAATAGGCCCTTGACCCTTTTTTTTTTTTTTTTATCCAAATGCAAATGCTGGAGATTCAAGGCTGAAACACAAGGAGGTTGAGGAACTGTTGTAGCCTCACTTAAAAAGAGAGGAACCAGCTGGAGGAACCCCCTAGTTTTCTTCTTCTTTTTCTTCTTCTTCTGCCGCATTATCCGGGGTCGGGTCGCGGGGGCAGCAGCCTCAGCAGAGATGCCCAGACCTCCCTGGCCCCAGTCACCTCCTCCAGCTCATCCGGTGGGACCCCAAGGCGTTCCCATGCCAGCCGGGAGCGTGTCCTGGGTCTTCCCCGAGGCCTCCTCCCGGCCACCTAGTTTTCATGAACAACAAATGTATGAGCCCTCACATTTTGACGAGCCCTGTTGTTGAAACTTGGCGAATCACCAAAGCACTTCAAGAATTCGAAGAACTCTGATCCCTTGACGTTCTTCGTTATCCTGCCGATCCATTGCGTTAATGTGCTTCACTGTTCACTCAATTAGCCAAGAAAAAAAAGCTGAGCAAAGCCAACCTAAACAGTGAACCACGTGTGCACGGCGAGGTATTGATAAGAGGCTCTTCTTGAATTAAATATTAATCCCGTTGGCTAAGAAGGGGATTACTGTAGTACATGTATCAGTTAAGCGGTCTGTACTGGAAGGGGAGGGCAGCGGGGAAAATGTTAGAAGCCACGATCGAGAGGACAGGGTGGTAAAGTAACATTCTAGAACTTTGTAATTTTCATTTTGGAAAAAAAAAGTCATATCATCAAATTAAGACGTCAATGAAACTAAATTTTCTTGGACAACAAAAGAATCAAAACAAGCAGTCTAGCAACAAAGAAACAGCTCTAGATGTTGGTGGTTGGATAGACAATGTACTTTTCAAATTTAAGTCTCCAACGGATCAAAAAGGAGAGGATGCCTTTGGGTTTTATTTTGAGCAAGTTTTTACCTCAGCTGCTGGTTCAAATAAATATGCAGCATAGCCCAACTTTTGTACTTTCTTTCATATTAGATGGAAAATCTTTGAAACACAATTTCGCTCCGGCTTTTCTTTGTCAAATTCAGGAAATGCGTTGCTGTAATCTCTAACAACCGTTGCTCTCAGAAATTAGATGTTACTCTTAGAGCTTTTGTTCCAGTAAAAAAACTAAAAGGTTTGTGAACAATGCATTTATTTTTTATTAATTACTTAATTCATTCATTCAATCATTCATTTAAGCACCTTTTTGCGGAAATTTAGCAACTAGCTTAAAGAGTTAGCTTTGCCCAGATGATTGATATTATTGTTGTTTTCGTATATGTAGTTTTACTCTGTAAGTACGGTAAATTTTGGTATTGTTTGCTATTTTTGTTGTCCGGTCTGTTTGAGGAACCTTTTAGCCTACTTCCTGTGGGAGATTGCAGCCACTGGCCTTGAAGTCTCTACATTGGTCATGTCAGCGAACAAGCGAGTGATACCCATAATCAGTTCATAATTCCTGCTTTTGTTAATGTTTTAATTTTTTATAAACTTAATTATATATAGTTTGTGGCTAGTCCCCGCTATGTACTCCTTCCTATGCAGTTGTATTTAAAGGCTACGTGTGTAATATTTCGAGATTTCTTTTTAAGGAGAAACAGCGACATCAAGTGGTTGCTCTTAGGATTGCAGCGCTCTTTCTCTTGTAATGGGAAAAAATGCTGCACGACACTCTTAAGTCTCCTCTGGACTTCATGCCCTCCCTCTCCCGAGCATTCCAGTGAGCTAAGGTGGCCTGCGAGCACATACCTGGATACCTCATCCACATTCTTTGTTGGTTTATTGGAGGGCGCGAGCATTCACACTAAATACGAAACATCAGGCTAGGTGGATATTTCCTCCAAGGCTTCCTTAGAAATATGTCGGTGCGAGATGACAACTAACTGGGAGTGTAAGAGCGAAGCCTAGTGCCTTGCTTCTGCTATGCTTGACCCTAAATTACCTGGCTGACTCGCCCGCTAGTGTTGCTATGTTAATGCTCAGGAAAAAACGATCATCACACCTCTCTTGCGATGAAAAAAGGGGTTTCAACATTTTGCGGCAGAGCGGTCAAAAACGTTTGCTCTGTGACATGGCTACCTTTATGACCCTGAACCACAAACAATACCGGAACACAGCGACACCCACAGCATAAATAGTGTAACAACAACTGTCTCACCGGCTCAGATAAACACATTTTGGCTGCCATAGGCAGCAAGACTCTTGCTCTATGTAATTATTATATACATATCAGAATCTTTCCATGGGTAGGAAAACCAAATTACCTTTATTGTACTGTGAATGTACACTTTTATTTATGTTTTTATTGGCTGTATGTTAAGCTTTTACCAATCGCAAATTAAGCCAGATTTTACACACTGGACCTTTAAGCATAGCGATGAATGGACAGAAGATTGATTTTTAAAAAGTTAATCGATTTCTGAAAAGTAACCACACTGCTTTCAGTCAGTGTGGCCGTGACAAACAGCAGTTGCTCGATCTCAACTCTACCTTTCAGAGCCATAAATGGGTTTCAGAATATCACGCACGCACGCACGAGCAAGCACGATCAGACTGTTGTTACTTGGCAACATCATTTCAAGGTAAATAGGTGCAATGAAGGTGTTATGTAGAGGCGTTTCTTTTCTTTCCTTTTTCTTTTTTTTCTCTCCTCTTGCTGCTGCAGACTGGTTCTTTGTGCCTTTCAGAGCCGAGGTGAGGGTTTTGTCAGACACTGATGGAGTTGTGTACTGCTGAAGAGGACATCTGTGAGCTTTGCAAACACGCGTAGCAATTAAATTACCTTTCAGCCGCGGTGCATTCCTGAAGAATTCACGTGTGCAGCTTGACGGAATGAAGCTGCAGATGCTTTTTGAGGACGTTGACGTTTCCTAATCGCTGGTTACGTCGCATTTGCTGTACATTATTTTTTAAATAGTTTATTTTATGCTCATAAATTGAGTATAATGCAAAAAGGCCTTCAATTTTTTTTAATGTTTGCTTTTAGTCCTGCTCTGACTTTCCCACACTCTTTAAAGAAACACAACAACAGTGTGACAGTACACACCGTGTTTATCGTATTCACAACCTTGTGGTACGTGAGGGACACTCATATTCCGCACACCTACCAAAGCAGCAACAATAACCCTGATCCCTTTGGAACCCCGAGTCCATTAGTGGTTAATTTGGCAATTGTGTCAACGCATTATGCAAACACACAACAACAACAAAAGGAAAGCTCCAAGCCCAGTTCAGACCCAACTCTTGTCACACTGCGGGCGTGTAATTACTTAAAAAGCCCCAACAAGCTGAGACCCTGTCCGAGAAATTGGCCCCGGCGCAGCGCCAAACACAAACACAGACCGATAAAACGTGTAATTACGCTCCGAACGCAGCCTCTGCGCGCGCGCACACACACACACACACACACACACACACACCAGGCAGCCGCTAATTAGCCGGCGAGGCAGAAACGGTGAGCATTAATCACACGTGCACGCCTCTTCCTGTCTGCGGATGAGCGTGTGGGCGTGCGAAGCCCCCGGTGTGCCGACGGATGGATGGGCGCCGCGAGAGCAGAAATAGGTTGCGCGGATGCAAAGCGTCCAGCAGAGGGTGTTAAAGCACAACAAGATTGTGCCTTTTATACTTTTACTCGGTTGACCTTCTCCATCCGGTCCACAACTGGGACGTCATGATCACAATTGCTGCGGCTAATGTACATTCCGAACGTTTCAGAGCGAAGCCCCAAAGCACGATGGTTCTGCAACAGTCCTGCTTTTGAAATACTACATCCTCTGCGACATTGAGACAATTTCTCACCAATTCTCCCCACAAAATAGGCCACGCAGGTGCATTCCTGAACGAAAGAAAACTTGTTTACCGTGAAGGAAGCTAGGTTTTTTTTTCCCCCCACACTTCTTGTTTTTTCTGTCTTCGTTTCAGCTCTCTTGGCGAGCTAGTCGGTCGGCTGATGCACTTCGACTCAAAGTATATGCCGTCTCGTGCAAGAGATTGCAACCAAACCCAGCACGAGAAAAGAGACGGGACAGCCCCACTCCACCCTACCCCTCCCACAAACCTCAGAGATAAATGCCGGCGTTTAAATCAAAGGTACTTTTTTTCCTCTGCTCCTGCCTCCCTCCCTCCCTCACTGGCTCACTTTGTTCTGAGCGTAATGAGTCTGGGGAATAGGCACCGTCGCCTATTTCCCGGGCGAGGGCTTCGAAATGAGACAACAGGGTGATGACATCTGAACAAAGACGAAGGCGCTCTCGCAAAACTTGGCTGCGTTGACAAGTGATTCAATCCCCGTGCAACAAGTCAAATCTGATCATGTCAGAGCTCCAGTTAATCCAGAGCGAGTGGACTGGATGGCTGGTTTAAATTTATTCCTCTGTAGCGCAGTTAGGTTAAAAAAAAAAATCACTGGTGAAACTGCTGTGATGGTCATTTTCGGCAACGCCAGAAGTTTGTCTAATGATTTAGGTGCAAGTTGAGGTTACTCGGGAAGCCGGTGTAGAACGCTAAATAAATTTAGCGCTGGGTTTTGGAATAATTGAAGAGATGGTTTTATTTTTAAACAGCCAAATCGAAAGACCTTTCATCAGGAATGTAAACCCCGGGCCTTTCTTTGATTTTGATTTTCATTTCATTTTCACGCGCAACACTTGAGCAGCATGTTTAAAAACAAGACCACAAAATACCTTCCGCATTTATGGAGAATTTTTTTGGGATCTCTTGTCATTTTGAATGACGGTGAGCAGAAGAAAGGGAAAAAAAAACCCTCTCCCTTCCTCATTAACCGCACAAATCATTAAGTAAAAGCAAAATTAAAATGGCTAAAGGCCAATGGAGGCTCTTGCGTCCGTCCATTAGTTGCTAAGTTACAACCCATCGTGTGCGACACCGTGGAGCTCTCGCTCTTAGTCACCGGCTGCAACAACAAAAAATGGAACTTCTCGTTCCAGATATTGTGAAGCAGTTCCTTTTCCTGCAGACACAAGTGAATGTGGAAAAATGTAGGCCACAGGTGACACCCTGGAAGTGAGAGTCAAAGTTGAGACGTATTTGTCAGCATCATCTAAAAGTGTTTCTGTTTTTGTTTTTTTTACTTTGCCCTACTTGTTTTCATCACTGCTCTAAAAGTGACAGCTGAGAAGCTAACAAGGCACAGTCTGTGTGCGGCGCCACCTCCTTTTTTTTTTCCCTCACACTTTTGCCTCCTTCCAGTACAAACGCACTCCATTATGGAGTGCAGAATGAGGCTGTTATGAAAGAGCTGCAAAGAGGAAATTCATATGGGTCAATAGAAAATCCATTTTGGGTAAATTTGAGGAAGATGTAGCAAGCAGGAAGCTGACGGCCAAAACAGTGTCTCGCGTTTGATGTTCACCGCACTTGCAACATTTGTACTTTACAATTCTTTGTTTCTTTTTGGCAAAATCTAAAGAGAAAAACGACTTCACTGGAATTCGCCAACGGCAGCCTGGGAAAGCAGCTCAGCAGTCAGCAACACCAGCATACAGCAATGCCGCAGGTTGCAAAGTCCGAAGCGAAGGGCGTCTGTGTTTTTCACATGTAATTAATTTTCCCTTGGCTTTGTGCAGTGTCCTCCAAGGAGCTTGTGCATGGCAATGCAATCACGTCCAATAAAACATGCCACATTTATGTATAATTGCCAAAAATACGACGCAAGAATTCTCTGGCGCAAACCAGCGGTCACCCATTCTCTTTAATTTGCCTCCAAAGCGCCTCTTCCTTCTCCGTGCACAATTAACGCAGCAGGCAGACGGGGCTGAAGAGTCGGCTTCATTTTCTGGGTCGCTCATAACAGGGCACGTCGTTCTCTGTGGGGTTTCAAGACGAGGGGGAATAGCCCCTTAAATGTTTAATGATCTGGGGATATGCAGATGCCTCCACGAGAAGTTGGGGTAAGAAGTTCACACTTGGGAGGACTAAAAAAAGGGAAAAAAAAAAAAAAGGTCTTGCCCGCCAGCTCATGCCAGGAAGTGTGTCCGACAGAACAAAAAAGTCGGGCTCTGTCGGGATGAGAGACGCTGCCTCATGGTGGAACAAGAACGGTGGAAAGAGAAGTGGGCTAAACACACCGCCGAGTTCGCAAAACAGCGAGTCATCATCATCATCAAAAAAAAAGGCTCATGGAAGAGCCAGTGTATTCCCCCAGGTCCTCCCAAGACGCTCTTTTGATGCCGAGACAGACTCTGTTCCTCTCTATATCCTCTGCTTCCATCGCTCGCCATGTGACTGGCGAATTACAAGAAAGTATGTCAGCTGGCAAAGCAAGGGGAGGGTAGAAAAGAAAGTAAGACATCAGAAAGAATTCATTCAGTGAGTTTTCTCAGGCTGCATTCGCTGCCTCTCGGGCTTCCCGGGAGGTCTGATTTTGCCTCGGCCTCTGAGTCAATGCATTGATTTGTCCTAATCAAATGTACAAGTGCCGAAGAGGGAGCGGCAGACTCACAAGCACCTTTTGTCGCAGCGTCAACGGGCTCCTCTGCTTTTATCACGCCACTACGACAGATGTACTTGTATATGGGCCCCAGCTGTGGGGGATGCTGTTGCTACGCGACGGCTTGCTGACCTGTATAGCGCCACTATGCTAAAGTTGAAAAACTGTTTTTTTCCGTCTCTTTCTCTCTCTCTCTCTCTCTCTCTCTCTCTTTCTCTCTCTCTTTCTCTCTCTCTCTCTCTCTCTCTCTCCGTCTGTCTGTCTTTTCTCAGCTCCTTTTTTCAAATCTCACTCATCAATCGATGATGTGAGCGCTGCAAACACAGCGGGCTCTGAGCGCCTTGTGATGTTAGAGCGTTTGAAATTTCCATTCAAAGAGGATGGGAGTTGATTCCGGGAACAAGGTGAAGGCTTCGGTGCAGCTTTTCTTTGAGCTATAAGAAATGGAATACCTGTTAAAGTGTACCAGGAATAACTTGAGAAAAAGTAGAAACTCTCAAATGACAATTGGACAAACAGTAATTTTCCAAGCATCAAGTACAGTACTCGAGTTTGCTAAGGCTAGCAATGCATGTGGCTAAGCTAAGCTAAGCTCCCAGTTTCTAGAAATATGAGGGAAGCTAATGCTCAGTGCTAACATCTGAATGGTGGAACCAGCGTGCCATGGACTGTGTTTGAGCTAGGCTAGGTACAGCTAATAGGAATAGATGTTTCAATCCCTTTGGAAAGTAGGTCACTCTTGAATGTCGCAGTCAGTGTGAAGTAGTGAAAGTCATTGGGGTCATCACGTTGGTCACCCGGCTTCATCGATGTTTCGTCGATTGAAACCCACAACGTCTCTGGACGACTTAGCGGTGTACCCAGCATCCCAGGTACACCCCCCTCCATACCATACACTCCATGACCCTCTGACTCTACATGGTTCTGCATGGCAGGGGTACCCCTTCTCCCTGGGCCAGGTGTACGCCTGACTGCGTCCCATCCGTCTCTATTTTGGTGTCCAATTGTTGTCGTTTCGCTTGATCCAGGTCTGGTTGCTGCTAAATATTCCTCTAAAAGCACATAGTCTACAGTTACACCTCTACTGGAACACGTGGGGGTAATGACAGGTGATGGATAAAGCTCTTTGTGTTCTGTTTCATGAAGCAAACCCACGACTGCCATTATAGAGTGAGTATTGTTTGCACTTGTCTAATGGCTCTCGGATAATGGCACCATCATTTTGTTTTAAATATCATGTCATTTTGCTTTCATCGGCCATAAAAAAAAACAGTCTGTTACATAAATAGATTCAGCGGATAGATACAGTGATTAGAAACCTAGATTGTGTTAATGGTTATTTGTTACAACCTAAAAGGGTTGACTTAGTTTTTTTGTCTGTGTTCAGCCTCTTCTTGTTCTCTTTTCTACAAATTGTTGGAACGACGACAACATATATTATTGTTAGACAATCATTGTCTGTGTATGCAGTCATGTTATTCATAATAAAAGCTTCAGATTTGTGCAGAAGGGCGGAGCTCTGGTGTTGCTACGTAACAATTGGCTGACTTTGGGTTTACAGCCCTCCAGTGTGTCCTTCGAAGTGACTCGGCACATTGCTTGGCCCTGGGGCATCCATCAATAACCGTCATTTCCACTCTGGCCACATTGCTACCAGCCAACACTACAACAAGGCGTCTCATAAAAACCAACACACTTTTTCGTTTTTCTGTGGATGCAGCGCTTTCTCTGCAGCAGTAGAGAAAGAGTACTTGCATTTTAGTACTTGCCAATACCGATACCAAGTACTTAATGCGGCCAATACACATTCCATAGCATGTTTTTCTAGAACATAGGGGGACTGCCACAAGTTTCACCTCAGTACAAACAGAAATTTTAGAAAATTGTCCTATACATACGCAACTGGTATTAGCGCTGTACTATTGGCACCTATTTTACGAGTACAAATAGAGTACTCAACCCCGATATCGGTACTGATACCCAATACTGCTATCAATATTGGTGCAGCCATACTTTTTTCAAATGTTCCCTCAGTAATGACTGGAGAGGACAGTGGCTGTCAAAAAACAGGGTTGAACTGACAGCTTTTGGGCCAATTCCAAATCTTGGCCCTCAAAAATAAGTTTAAGGGCTTAGAAATGGGACACCCCTTAAGTGCAGTTACGTCTTCAGACTGTGGTGGGGGGGGGCTTACGCCAAAGCTACGTCCAGTCTGTCAAGAAGACGACAACGACGAAGAAGAAGGAGAAAAAGAAAAAGACGGCGAAAAAGGAAGAAGTCCTCCTTCGCTACACAACGAGGTACACAAGTAATGTGAAGCCGGGACCGCCGGTCCGGTTGACAAACCTCGTTAAGTAAAAAAAAAAAATGTTACACCACAACAATGTCAATAATCCATAAAAAAGTCTTAAACTAAGACAATACAATGGTTTCATAATATTTATATCTTTATTAACTAAGAAAATACTTCCATTTGTAGCTCGCTTTTTTACATCGCAATCTTTTTCGAAGATGTCTTGGCGAAAATACGCAATGCCTTCTGGGTAGGCCTTACTGCCAAGGGTGGTGCCGGAGAATCTCAATATTGAGGGCGATACAGCCCTTAAACTCCTCCCTCAACTTGACGTTCTTAGAATCGGGACAGCACTTGCACCTCGCGGGAGCGCGCATTTTTGAGATTGAGGGTTGAGATTGAGGGTTAAGGGAAGAATTGGAATTCACCCGTTCTCCCGATGTTGCGTCTCAAAGCTGAGTTGAGCTGATGAGCGTTGACCAGGGGACCTGATGTGACAAAAAAAAAAAAAAACTGTTTGACGGCACTAAAAGCCTCTTTCAAATGCCTTTTCTTCAGATTATGTTTCAGAGGAAAAAACAGCATGTACCGCGAGTAGGAAGTTATCAAGGTAGAAAAACAAACATATCGACCTGACGCTATTTTAGAACTCCCCTTAAGCAGAAAGCAATAGCCAGTGTGTGTCATGTGTTTATAAGCCCAGAACATGCTCATGGCTGCCGTCATTTATGTGGCTTGGCCTTGTGTTCCACTCATGAGAGACATCCCCTGCCGCCAAGAGTTCAGCTTCATCATGTCCAAAGGTAAAAAAAAAATATATATATATATATATATATATATATATATATATATATATATATATATATATACATATATATATATGTATATATGCCTTTATATATGAGGAAACTGCGGACTTCACAGACCCCCTTCCCAAACTGCTGAACAATGATATTCATTAGTGATTAGATTAATGATAAACTGTGAAATATAGCTTCAGGTTAGACTCCCCTATATACATTATAAAGGCTCCAAAGGAAAAGAGAGAAAGATTAAAAACCTATCACACATACCCCGTGGGACTCATAAACTGCAAGGAGGCAGAGGGGAATTGGAAAGCCAAGCTCAGCGTTTTCTTAAATGATTATGCATAAATAGTGTGTGCATGTGTGCGGCTGTGGGCCACAGACAATATATATTCTCTCCACCTGAGATGGAAAGGAGGTAATCGGGCTCCTGAAGGGTTTCCCAGCGGTTTTCCCGCCTGAAAAATGATTGTTCACTGCTCAAGGTCCTTTATTCTCATCCCTTCTCTTGCTCAACAAGGCGCAAAACGTGTTAGAATTTCATGTGGCTGTTTGTGTAACCCTGTTTGACTGACTGCCTGACTGAAACAGTACACTTGGGAAGCCTGGGAATTTGTGGGTTTGATTCCCTCCCTGTTTGGCACTGACCCCCAAGTGGTTTGTCTTTGGGTTGGACGTTTGATGATCCAAATAATTCAGATCTGGCGGTGAGATTCCCATGTCGGGATCAACAATTTACACGTCTCTGTCTCTTTGGGACCTTCCAATCGCTGCAAGCCTCTGGTCTTTCGCAGTGCTGAAGCTTTCTTTAAAGTGACCCACAAAGGTGTTGCACATGACGTGGACTTGAGTCTGTGTATTTACCACAAAGGAATCGCACAGAAAGTAATACTTAAGACAACTCTCCATTGCACTGTATTATGTTAAAAAGCTGCGACCGTCGCCATCGGCTCATTTAGGTATTGATAGATTTTTGAGATTACTTTCTGGCAAGTCATTTTTTTTAAAATTGTATTTTTTTTTCCCTCAATGCTGTTGAATTTATCTGTCAGGTGTTTTTACAGGCTCTACAGTACAAATGCACTTTGCAGAGGTGAAGGATGACCTTCGGAGCTCTCTGTGCTCCCGCAAATTGGTTGATTTGCCACCTCCACTTTTACCTCCCTGTTCTATGTTCTGTTGAACTTGTTGGAAATGTCCAAATAGTTTTACGGTTTGGCTGTCGCCCATAGATGCAGGAAAAAACCTCCACAGTGGTTCCCTGTTGCGTTTCTTGAGCTTTTCCCACAGAGACAGTGTTACTAAACTCGTCCTCAGTGAATTACATTGCTTTGATTGCCCACATACATACAGCTGTGGAAGTGTGTCCCAACATTGTTATCGCTCTGTCATAGAACTGCAAAAAGAAAATGCAGAAATCCAATTTGAATCACCTTTATTCCTTTTGTTTAACGCAGTGTGGTGCGGTGATATCAGAAATAGCGCTTTGCAGGTCCCTTTGGTGGCTCTGACCTCATTCTAATGGCCTAATTATAATCAGTTTGAGGCACAAACCTTGTGATTTTGCTTTTGTACCCAATGTTTAGAGGAATCGTTGATATGACAGTATAATAATAATGACAGTATTTACCGCCATTGTGTTGTTAACTTTATTTGTCCAGGGAACCAATTGTTGTTGTTGTTTTCTTTATTTAGCATCAAAACTCATAGTTGCAATCAGAATATTAGCAGATCGATCTGTGTGCTTGAGGACGCTGACGCAGGAGAGGAAACTATGTGAAAGTCTAAGCGTATATGTACAGACAAGGTCCAGCTATTGTCCTAACAGAACTCTCAAGCTTTACTGCAATGACATTTATTGGATGTTTGCATGGCCGGCGGTTGTATGTTCGCCGGACATCCCTGTACAATGTAGTCTTCTTACCGCGTGTCATGCATGCATACAAAACCAGAGACACAGGTACAATGTATATAATTTATTTGATGGTTTAACATATTCTAATTCAAAAGGAAGAGAAACATACATACATATACAGTATAAATCTAAGCCTACACACATTTGTGGCAGCACAGAACATTTCACATTCCATTATGGGACCAAGGCCATACAACACCAGAAGTCTTTGATGACTTGCTTTTTTTTTTTGTTACTTTTAGCGTTTTTTTTTGTTGGTTCACATGGCATGTCACCTATAAAATGAGTGCTTTTCAGTTCTCATCAGTGACTTTGTAGATAGTCTTTTTTTTGTCAAAAAAAAAATCTTCCCAACTCTAACGAATTGCAGTTGCATGCATGATAAACAAGTATCTAGTTTGTAACAGCTATTTTTGATATATATATTTATATATATAATTTTTTTTTTTTTTTTAAACCGGACTTATGTGTTTGGTAATAAAAATGACTCATACAACAACAAACTGTCAAACAGCGGTTCTCAAATCTCACCACATGAGCATCACACTCGCTTGTTGGCAGAATCAAGTCCAAGTGAACCCGGAAGATTTTTTTTTCCTTTCGTTCTTTTTTCAGATACAAATTGCTTTTACCACACAAAGCAGCTTGAAGCGTCTTTGGACAAAATGCTCCCGTGACTTGAAATTGCTCTACATTGGATGCATAAGATCATGTGACATTGCTTTTGTGCCCAAAACCGAAGCCAAGATGTCCTCCAAATAAATGCGTATACAGAAGTGCAACAACATGATTAGATGTGCTTGCTTTATTGAAGTGTACCAATCGCTTGTTCTTTAATAGGTAACCTTAACCTTTGTGCACATCCTGTATTGGTTAAAAAAAAAAAAAAAAAAACCTTCTTGAATGATGCATGTTTTAAATTAGCTTTATGTCTCAACACACTGTTAACAAGACATTCTGGCTTACAGAATAAGGAGATATTTTAATCTGTTGTTCATTTAGCATTCTTCCTGTTTGTGGCATTGTGCATTCAGTCCTGTCTACACAGTAGAAAACAGGTCGGGAATCGGGCAAGAAACTTGGGACCACTTGAATGGGAACTTGTTCGAAATCCCTGAATAATCAGGTTTGAGGTCACTCCTGTTTCCAGAAAGAAAATTGCATCTGTGCAGTAACAATCCAAGCAAAATACATTCAATTCTTATCAATCAATCTGTACACATAATACTTTACAGCTATGTTTGTTTGTTTTTCCCACTTAATTCAAACTCAGAATAAAAATAAAAGTGCCCAAGTTTGTCAATCACAGCAGACCTTGGGCGTCATCGTTTCCTTACATGTGTTCTTGTGCATGCACAAATAGCTTGTGGGACGCATTCACGATGCTTTTCAATATACATAATCGTCCATGAGCTGGGGTGGCTTGGTGATTGCTCTGCAACTGTCTGTCGGATGGCACAGTTTGTTTGTTTGTTTGTTTTTTAGATCCACAAAAACTACAGTAAAAAACCAAACGGCCTCGTCACGCCCGTCTCCTCTCTTAAGCAAGCATCCCTCCGCCACTTCCCAACTCGCTCACGCACTCCTGAAAACATCAAGGCTTTCCTCGCCACTCGCCACTAAAGAATTGTTGTTACATTCTGATGGGGGAAATGATGACCATGGCTCATTATCCTCTCCCTGAAGAATGGATCCGATACATTCAGTACTAGCATGTGCTTATTAGCCGACCGACCGGTAATTGAGGTCTGTCAGCAGAATCAATGAAATCCATTTGCATTGCTCACAGCTGTGTTGTGGTTGAGCCCTACAATGATGGTGTGTCCCATTATACCTCGGAAGTCGAATTTTGTGGAATTTTTGCCAAACAGTCACAAAATAAAAAATCGGACAAACCCCAAAAATCCTGAGTCCTGAATTAAATATGTAAGCTGCTTCATAAACATTGAGTAAAAAGTGTTGATTACCAACATTTTTGTGCCATGACATCTCCTATATTTGTGCTTTAGTGGGCAAACTATCATTACGTGTGCTGTCCACATGTGGCTATATTGGCCAACAATGCTTAACATCAAACATAATTAACATGTTCATCTTGCTTCTGCAATTGGAAGCATTTCATCTCAGATTTGGCGTCATTTCCTATCTCCAAACTGCGACGTCCGAGGTAAATGGAACACATTGGAACTTCGCAATGCAGGGTGAAAATACACACAGGGTCTTTTGTAGAACTTCCACGTGTTAGTGGTCTCACATGGATGGTTTCAGAGTGCAACGCTGATGCTCCAGAACTAAACTGATGCATGAAACGCGTCCTTTAAGTTCTCTTTTTTTAAGTATGAGAGTCTGACAGTTTATTGCCAGAGCAACAATCACGAAATGTACCATATTCCGTCATTTGGGTTGGGTATTATTTATATTTGTATATATTTATATTTATATACATTCATGTATATACATCTCTATGTACAAAGAAATGGGAGTAACATTTCCTCTCCATCTCTAGAACAGATTTAACGAACAATCAAAACCAACAAATACAGGTTAGAAAATCAAATACCTGAAGACACCAAGTACAAAAATATCATAGTATCTCATGGGTTGTAGAACTCTCACCCCAAAAGGCCCTTGGCAGTTGTTTGAGTCGCATCTTTTTTTGGGGGGTAGGGGGTGGGAGTGTTAGATAAACTGGAGTGCAATTCAGTCATGCTAGCACGTGAGGTGCCGTCAATTCACATTGAACGAACAAAAATGGCAGTTTTGCTCATGTTTGTGCTTGTTTTTTTTCCCAACTGTTAACAAATCACCAAAGCGGAATACTATAATTTGAACCCTTTCTTTTACACGAAAAATCGACACGCAGGAAAGTAACTAATTCAGAACCTGAGTCACCATCATCCTGAACAGTGAGGAGCATGTCCTCAACTTTGAGTTATTGTATTTGGGTATATATTACCGATAGCAGGTATACCGTAGATTATCTACACTAGAAACAAATGCACATCATTCGAAAAAGTTGCAACATACCCCAAAGGCAAAAAGAGTCACGTCACTATGGCTGATCATTACATGCATTAACAGTGCATAGTGACCTTACCTGTACATTAGTTTGATCAATGTACTTTAAAGAATTGCCTGCACTTGTCCGATCACCTGTGTCGTATAAAGTGTCCTGCGTGTTGTTTGATTAGAAAATTCTTTATCTGCACTCTGCTGTTTTTTGTTGCTGTTGCAAATACTGTACTACTTATTCAATTGCTGGCTTTGTATCACTCTATTTACACCTTACTGAAAGGGGAAGGGTTGGGAAATGAATGTCACAAGTCCCAATTACAGTACATGTTTATAAAATAAAAAGACCTTGGTACTAAGGATTCAAAGACTGCAAATATAAAAACGATTTACGAGAACTTGGTCCGTAGCTCAGTCTTGTCTCGATCAGCTCCTATTATGTCTTGTAGTGCCACAGTCTTGTACTCGACAAGTGCCATCCATCATGTATAAAAACAAGAACAGGAATATAAAGGAAGGGACAAAATGGACCATAAACGATCAAACATTGAAAAACGTGTCAACAAAAGAGACGGTCCAATCAGACATAGTAGAGCCAATAAACAAGGTTGAACAGTGAAAAAACAGAAGGGAAGATAATCCGTGACCACCGGTCAATGGCGTTCACATCCGTCAGATCAGGGATTTTGATTTTGAGCTGTGAGGACCGCCTTCGCAGGCGATTTCGTTTCAACTGGGCGGACCGGTCCAGGGAGTGGCGGCTAGCCAAGCGCGGACCCGTTCCACCGCTCTGCTTGCGGTACTGGATGTGTGCAGAGGCCATGCTGTCCAACTGCACCATGGACTGAGAGTTTCTAATGTCCGCCACGCTAGTGGTGATCTCGCCTCCCGCCACTTCGTTATGGATCTCCAGGGTAGTGAGCAGGATGCTCCCCTGGCCGTGCGGTTCTGCCTGAGTGCGCAAAGAGAGATGAGAAAACTAATTAACGACATTTTGTGCAAACAAATGGGGCAGCAAACGAGGAAGCCGTCCAAAGTTTTAATGCACTTTCCGCCACTCTATGGTGCAGTCAAAACCATGAAATGTAGATGCAGTCATGAAGAGCCCACAGGGACTCTGGGCTGTTGGTTGACGTTCCAAAATAGCTACAAGACCTCTTAGTTTGAGTCTCCAATCTAGAGTATGGGTAGACTTTTTTTTTATCTGTGTTCGCTTTAGGTCCAATGACTCATTTTAAAACAGTATATGTCAGGGTCTGCTTTTACCAAGGTAACATGGGAGCATTCCAAGTTCTGACTTTAGAAAAAAGGTGATACAATTCATTTTTATGAAATGTAGACAGTCTGGAGACAAACTACCACTAGATCAGTCATTGAAAAGCATTTCTTGATGAGGTCGATACCTTGTTGTACATTATATCTTAACTGCTAACTGTTGCTGTTGGGTGTTGCAATGCATAATAAAAGCAATTTCATTGTGAGAAAAGTCTTAACTCACACTTGTTTGTCTTTGCCATTCATGTTCTTTCTGGCATTACAACAAGGAGGCTTGTGACAAGGTATGATTAACACAATTAATTAAAATCGGACCAGGTTTTAACCAACAGTTTGGATAAATGACAGAAAGTAAAGAATGTAAACATGTATTAACAATACTGATATACGTCATGCTCCTGGTGACAACTGAAACAAATACAACTACCATAAAAGCCTAAAAAAAACATTAATTCCTTCACACAAACAAAATACTCCATGCTTCATGTGTATACAAAACAAGTAGGCAGTAATGAGCAATGGTGGCTGTTCATGCAAATGTAGATGCTGTAGAAGTTCTGCATAACCCCTTCTTAAAAAGTTTAATGCGTTTACACAAGTCCAGACATTTTCTTTCTACAGCGCTTGAGCCCAATACCAATTTCCCACAAGTGAATTATTGTTGCGGTTTGCAAGGTGCCCCTAAATGCCAACTGGATATATTCTCGAATAATCTTGCAGTTTAATTATGACTTCTATTTATTCAAAAAGGAATCCTTGCCGATGCCACCAATAGAGCAATGATAGATGATTGGGGTCCTTGTCGTGACTGCCCACTGCTGCGAGAGAAATGTGGCTTTTAATGACTCTACAGAAACTGCATGCATTGAGTCTGACTCCTGAAAGAACACGACTCCACATTGTATACAAGGCTTGGCATCTTTTCAATGTCGCAGGGGGAAACTTTGGAAATGAGAACTCCTAAGAAGATGTTGATGTCATGAAGATGTCCGTTGCCGATTGATTCATTCCATGGATGGGGTATATTGAGAAAAAAAAAATTGGCGAAATAAATCAGTTAAAGAAAAAGATTAACATCCATGTCAACTGATGGGTATGGCAAAGTTGACTTGAAGCCCAGTCTCATGGGACAAAAACTCACCGAGCGTGAGTGGCGAAGGCCTCTAACCTGATTGGACCGCTTTAGGGATGCGGTCCTACTACCTGCCTCCTGAGGAGATGAAAATATTCAACACCGTGTGCGAGCAAAAATTATTTTTGCAAATTTTCAACAACAGCCCTTTAAATCACGTTAAAGCTCAATGATGTGATATAAGGAGACATTATTTTTCATAGAAATAAACTTGAAATTCAGTGTAATTGTAGCCAGGTTTTATCGTGCTAGGAGAGAAGGAGGTTTAAAGCAGTTCAACCTCGACTTTGCTTTGGCTACAATATTTCTTAGAAAGTAAGCCATCAAGCCGTCAAAGCATGATTCAACATTGATCCCACTGGCCATTAACTTCTTTCTGTTTGTGAAAAACTAACAAATAAATCCACACGTATCATTGCCAATTTTTCACCTTGACCCTGGCATTATCGATTTCCTCTGATTCAATTCAGTCTCAACTCCATCCTTAGACGGATTTAATCAGCAACTCCCCAACTCACCCTTGCGGCATCATACTTGGCGGCCCTCTCGTTGTTGGCCTTCTCTGCTTTCTCGGCCAGCTTCTTTTGCATCTGAGGCCCTCTTCCAAAAAAGATGTAGTTGACAAAGGCATACTCCAGCAGCGCGAGGAAGACCATGACAAAGCAACCCATCAAGTACATGTCGATGGCCTTGACATAGGGGATCTTGGGCAGTGTCTCCCTAAGGTGGGTGTTGATGGTGGTCATGGTCAGCACCGTGGTGATACCTTTGAAAGAGCAAAACAAGAAGAAGAAGAACACGTCAGAATAAAAAGCTAGCTACCGTATTTTCCGGACTATAAGCCGCTACTTTTTTCCCACGCTTTGAACTATGCGGCTTTTCTGTGGATTTTACTTCACCCGCCAGGGGGCGCTTTAGCAGGAAGTGTAAAAACGAGACAGAAGAGGTTTGTGACGAAGCTCTTCTGAGGCTGTTCAACTCCGACACTGAAGAAAGTGACTTCAGCGGTTTCAGTGCGCAGGAGGAGGATGAACAGTGCCAGGTGGTTTCTGGGTTCAGTGTTCATGAAGCCACTTTAATGGTTCCAGTGCGCATGAAGAAAAAGTGACAGCGGTTCGACGTGTGTTCAGTGGGTTCAGTGCGCAACTTTTCTGTTTCGGCTCTCGTCTGTATGTTCTCTTGTCTTTATGTCTTTGTGAGCTCCGGTGCGTCGCTGCCTCCAGTTCTGGTCCGACTCCTTACCAATTAACTGAGATGACCAGCGGGACCCCGCAAACAGGATCCGCGGTGCGAGTCCAGAGTCACAGGCCGCCGAACCGATCCGCTCTGCGGACCCGTTTCCTGGCGAAACACCTGCGGCTTATAGTCCAGTGCGGCTAAATAAAATAAACCGGATCAAGAAAAGAAAGCTTGTTTTCCTCCTCAAGGCTTTCTCACCAATAGTCACGTCAATCAGGGAGGGCAAATTGGATGCCTAATTAGTCTAAACCTGTCACATACCAGCCCATCTATATGGATCACCCTGTCATTCCAACAGATGCTCCCCTCATGTCAATGACCTCAAGTTCACATCAAAGAATGCACCAACAGATGCCATATATGTCACTATGGGAACAAGAATATTTTCAAAGAATACATTTCTGGAATGCGCCGCTGAAGCTGTTTGGAGTGGTTGTTAGGAGCTGCAGTAACGTGAAGAAGAAATAATTACTATGTGGCCCTGAGACTGTCTTGTTTAAGGGTCAAAGGTGGAAAAAGTGTGCCGTCTTCTGCTTGAGCACTCTCACAAAACGATCTCCTGACCAATGTGTGCTTGTGTTGCCTCACTTGCATGAACACACACAGCAGCTGAGGTGAGTGTGCGGCCTGTGATTCATTGAAATTCAAAGGTCTACCTCGAAAAACCTCCAAGTGCCCTGTGGTCATCAAGCGGAAATAACTCATTAGAATATTGCAGCATATATCTCGCCCCTAGCTCTTAGTAACCTTAACCACAAGGGGGAACTGGGTGGCGTGGCTATGTGCTATCTGCTTATAAAGTTAGCTTCCACTTTGTATTCGGTCATGCCAAAATAGTACAGATGGAGACCTTTTCATCATCAGCGCTTACAGTGGGTATATGTGACACAATTATTTCAGTCAACAAAGGCCCAATTACCTCACTGGATTCACACCAATAAATCTGAATTGTGTTGGTTGAGGGGAATACTAAGTAAATCTGAGCAAGCACTCCATGAATTACCATGCTCAGACAGACATGTCAACGGTGAAATAGCATTGTTTCACTCTGCTCATCAGCCACCTTGTCCATTTCCCCGAAAGCCACGTCTGACCTTGTGACATTTCGATTTCTTAGCATCAAGAATCCAGTTGTTGCTGTCTGGAATCTCCTGGCATTGTGCTGCCCTCTGTTTGTCATCTAGATGCACAACAAATACAATACAAACTGTCTGCAAGGTTTTAGTCGGCTTTGACTTGAACACATTTTGTGAAAACAGAGACCTTGTTCCACGAAAGTCTCCGTGTTGAGCGTCAGTCGCGTTCTACTGGATGCTAACAGGGGCTACCACATGCTTAACATTCTTCACTGTTGCTGCTTAGTTCCCACAAGGCAGCCAATAAACGCAAGTCATTCTGATATTCACGCAAAACCCTGACCCTACCACTCTGCAATAATGCTACATCTTATCTCATTATAGATATATGGCAGATAGACCTCAACTACTTTATCTTCCATTGCCAGAAATTAATGGAGCCTATCAGAGACCAGGCTGCGCACACATAACATGTGCAGACAGGGCTTGGAGTGTGTGTGTGTGTGTGTGTGTGTGTGTGTGTGTGTGTGTGTGTGTGTGTGTGTGTGTGCGCGTGTGTGCGCGTGTGCGTGCGCGCGCGCCCCCACCATAAAGTACAGTGAAAGACGGGGAGCCAGTCAGAGGGCTGGGAAGAGGAAGTGGGCTAGCTAAGGTCAGCCAAGCCCTTAGTGTGATTTATTGGCACATTACAAGGCTAACACAAGCGCTGTGTGTCCGTCCACACGTTGTCGGATGCGGTGTCAGTGCCTCGTGCACATGCTTCTTTGCGCCTCCGCTCCCATCGGCCGATTGAATCATTGTCGAGTTTTTTCCCCTTTTTTTATCTTGGGGATGTGGGGGATCTGACCGACGACACGCCAGTTCTTTATAGGTGTTCTCTCAGCTGCGCCATTATTCTCTGTCCTTCACTCCCTCGCCTCCTCTCCTCCCTCGCTCCTCCATTCGGACAATTTAATCACGGAGCCATGACACAGGCCCCCGCCCCCTTCCTTTTCCATCACGTCGTTGCACTCTCTCGGGAGCGGCGGCATTTTACGGGGTTTCTCTCACCCCGTCTTTCTCCCTTTTGTCCTCGTTAACCCTTCCACTCTGTCTGCTCACATTGTTCTGTGCTCTGTCCCCTTATCTCTTTCCCTGTCTCAGACTCTCCTGGTCATCTTCTTTGTGTAGAGAAAAAGAAAAAAAAGAAAAAAAACAGGCCAAATCACTCCATCGTTTAGCCAGTGGTGGTGGTGGCGGCGGCAATTGCAATTTCTCTCCTTGCTCCAGTCCCCATCCCCCCACGTCCCCGGTCGCATGTCCCTGCATCTCTCCTTCACCTTGGCTGCCGTTGTCAAAGGCGCACAGCAATCAAATATCTGCTAATCATGAGCCAGTCGGCCATTGACAGCATGGCTCCACCTTGTAAAACATATCATGTGTGATCTAAAAAGGCGGCTGCTAAATGGGGATGAATTTGTCACTGTAGGACGCAGGTAAGGGTAATTCAAAAACGTTGCTAATTGTGTGACTGAATTCATCACAGGTCAACAGAGCGAGGTGCCTGCTATCTATGCACAACAGTTCAAGGTGTGCGTTGTGTGCACACGTGCGCACAGACAAAGGTTTTCAAGGTGTGGAGGAAAACTCAGTCGACTCAAACTTGCCCTGTCTTTCGTTCCACACATAGCGCTCCCACACCAATTAAACCTAATGCGCACACCTTACTTAGACTGTGGACGTAATATGATTATAAATGGAGGCCAGGACTGCCGGAGAAGTGTTGCAACCGGATTAGGGCACAAGCCGTTCATCTGCAGCCGGGCAGTCTGTGGAAATTGCTCAGGAAAATGAGATTCTCCTTCAAACAATTCAATTGTTTGCCTGCATGCCTCCTTGCATTGATTTTTCCTCCTGGTCATTAGACTGCTCTTACTGGCAGGTTTGCACATACAAAAGCAGCTGACGCGTGCGCATGCACGCCGGCGTGCCCACGCAGGCTCTCCTCTGCCTCTCAGGTACCTGCTGAAAGCTCGTAATGATCCATCAAGAGAAGTAAACGAACCTCCGGTTGCCTCTCTGGCAACGAGGAGTGTACAGGATATTGCAGCTGCTGGATTTAAAGTGTACTTGTCACACATGCGCAGGTGCATTAGAAACAAATATAGGGTGTACTCAGAAGAATAGAGTAGCGACTGTAAATTTCAAGCCATTAAAGGAGTCTGAGAAGTTCCTGAATGCAAAAAAGCTCTGGATGTAAATATAAAGTCTACACACACTCATAATGAGATTATTGGGATTTGCATTCCAGTCTGCTTCTGCTGATCCAGGTAGCAGATCAAAGTGAATTCAGGTCATTCCCATTCCATTAACCAGCCGTGTAAATGCGATGCATGAACCAAAGGAGTCATCAGTCGGCAGGATACATTACAAGGAGTGTTGCTGTCTGCACAGTCATCCTACACTGGAATTCTTCACCGTTCGTTCTCTGTCCCAGTCAGCAACAGCGTGAGCCCATTCAGCAATGACCATACTGTGCAGTACAGTACAGTTAAGCACAGTACCTCGCCTTACAGTACTGTAGTATACTATCTTTCATCATCTTTTATCGTAGCAAGCCAAAACATCTACCTTACAAATAAAATAAAATCACAATCGTGATCTCTGGTCACTCAAGACATTTTGGTAGTAATTCTTTAACCCTGTTCTTTCATTAAATACAAGAATTGCTGCATCTAATCATTGAGAAGGTACAACTAAACCATTGTTTTTTTTTGAAAGGGTCAGACGGAAACTTAGCAACCGCACATTTACTGTTAATGGCACTCGCATCAGAGAGTCCCTGTGTCTCATTTGCATTTTTAAGTTGCACCTCGCTCTTTGTTGACAACATCCCCGGCGTGAGCTCCGGTGCCATTTACGGCCGCCGGCTTTAATATTCAGCAAGCACGGAGCCGGCGCGGCGGCCTCACGGGAGGAATCTGGATGATTACGATCGCGCGACCCGCTGCTATCCTCTCCTCGCCTTATTTACTGCTCCGTGGAAGCCGTGCAGTGAGTGGGCCTTTGCACCCACATGCGCACTCTTCAATAAAATGAAATTATGCTCATTAGAGACGTGATCGTAATTATTTTGTTTTGTTTTTTTCTCTTTTAACTTTGCCTTGAGGCATCTCGGTGGCCACAGCAGCGGTCGAAACAGTCATGTTTCTACCGCTGTTCCAATTTTTGGTCAGAGTAAAGGTTGATTTTTTTTTTCTCCACTCTACCCTGCAGGAAACACACAACTGAGAAAAAAAACAAAAACATGACATCCATTGCAAGGTTACATGCATAATTTAAAGGATAATAGATAAGGCATGGAGGACATTACAACGTGCCAGCAATGTTGATCTGGCTTCTAACTGCACGTGCAAATCCACGTTGCTTCGGGAATCCTGCCGAGAGGCGGCGGCCCAAGGCTGTTCCCGTTACTCATCAGAGAAAAGACCCCGAGAGTCTGCCGCCTCTCACCGAGTGCCACTCTGGCTGCTGATGCATCGTAGTTGATCCAGAAGGAGACCCAGGACAGGATGGTAATCAGGATCGATGGCATGTACGTCTGCAGGATGAAGTAGCCGATGTTTCTCTTCAGCTTGAAGCTCAGGGACAGCCGTGGGTAGGCACCTGCGAGGGAGAGACAGATGAGGCACACATGGATCCTGCAGAAGGGGGCCTTAAATCATTCTTAACCTTGCCTTCAGTGACTAAACATGGAAATATTGACGGCAAACGTGTCTGAATTGTAGTATTCATCAGAGCATGCAGTGACACCTTGTGTTTTTGTTTCAGTTTCCATGGCAACCCAGTCAACATGGGATGACTTTATTGCTATGGAAACAAGTATCCCCCTTAACCCATGCACACCAGCGCTCGCTCGCTCACTCTTTCTCTCTCTCTAAACTGCAACCCTATTTTGTGATGATGCGATGAAAGATTTGGGACGGGGCGATGAAAATTTTAGCACTTTTTTTTCTCTGATTTACCAATTTTCTTCATCCAACCTCCATAATTCACTCGCAAGATCTGCCAAACTGCTTGATGGAAAAGCTTCTCTGCTGCCGTACGTCTCCTCATTGGACGGAATCTGTGGCGCGTTGCCTTCGCCGTCCAGTGCTTTTTGCCCCACACCCTTTTTTTAAAGGCCGGGATTTCACATCGTGGCTTCCAGCCAAAGCCGAAGAGTTTGAGAAGGGAACACAAGAGCAGCCCTCACTGAGACGACTCTGCGTGTTAGCTTGGCACTCTGTTATTCAGAGACCCGGACTCCTTTGACAAATTCCATTAGCCATATATACTTGCAATCAGCTGGCGTAAGTGACATAGTAGGGCAGAGACCACGCGACCCTTATTGACAAATTCACATCGCATAAATCTGGTTCACTCGATCAAGACAGGCCTATTTGAACAAATGACGTAACGAGCCCCATTATTGCATTCAAACAGCAATATGTATAATGCAACGACTCCTGCTAGCGTGATGTTTTCTCAATAGGCACTGCATCTCGCTTGTTTTTCAAATATTGGACAGGTTTCATTGAACTATTACATACAAAACATCCTGCCATGGATGATGACGATGATGAACTTCTGACCTTTCTAGGGAGCCTTAAATTTCAAGCCAAAATTCCTCCTTGGCACATTCAAATATTTGGAAATGAATTATTTCTCTTAGTAATACACAAATCCAAGCGAAAGTCTTTACATCCCAGCTAACAATGGTAATAAGCACAGAATAAGTTTGCACAGTCCAGCGGTTGGAAAACATGCCCAGGTGCCGCCAAAGAACGTAGCACACGATCGGATGGCAATTTTGGGGGGACAAAGTTTTGCTAACACACTGAATGGGAAACACCAGCCCACTTCTTGTGGAATTGCTCTACTTGTTAGCCATTTGCGAGTAAATAGGGTGTAACATGTCAAGCATGTGATGTGTTTGCAGGTTTTAAAAAGAGCAAAAACCCAACAATGTATTTTGAGGTTAGAAATTGTATATTACATCGCAAAACTACAAATAGATTGTTAAAGCTCAGACATAAATTTTTTCCCCATTTTGACTTATTATATCTGGAGCACACAGTCTTGCCAGCTGTATGAAAGTTGGCGCGCGGCAAACGGAAGTGTGTAAATGAGAACAGACTGTTGCAGGTCTTAAAATATCCCCTTTGCTTCTCTAAATACACCCTTAATGGTGGCTCCTGCGGCTTAGATGGGGAGTTATCTGCGTGCGCGCCGGCATTGGCCTCAGCCTCCGAGATGAGGAGGCCACCGTTGGTCCATGCGTGGGCAGTAGCGGTTACAGTCGGTACGCCCGGCTGTAACCGCTACACCAAACAACATGCGCGAGTGGGAGGGACGCCATGTGTGAGGCACCGGGGGAGGAGCAGGGAGGGTTGAGACGCAGGCTGCGGGGACAGTTGCAGAAGTTAAGCCAATGGTGTTGGTAAACAGTCTCGAAAGTTGACACAAAAATGTGAACAATCCAAAACGATAGACGGCACAAAAGCTCCCACATTTTGGCAAAATTTGACCTCCAGTCCCAAAATCTATCCCTTGCTCCAACTACTTCTAGAACTCAGCCCTCTGTGATGTCACAATGACCAATGATGCCTCTCCCACATTGTTGACAGCTCCCCCAGCCAAGTGTTGGCTCGTCCTTCTTGGGCTGCCTTCCAGCCACCTTGTTTTGTCCCCTTCAGAAGGCGTGGAAGCTCCAACATAGAATTTGTTTGAGCAAGATGCTAAAACTGGATATGCTGTGAGCTGGAGATCTAGCGGTTTCTTTTTTAGATGTAATTAATCACGCCAGGCTACTCCACAGCTATCCAGATCTGACAAATGGGTCGAATATGAAACCTTTTTAAGACTTAATTTTGCTGTAAATGTCACAATAGCGGGCCAGCTAACTTTGTGTCCATCAGTAACCTATTCAATGTAAAGCGATACACATGTATTTACTAATGCATGAAGCCAGTATCGGTGTATTTTCATAACATACATCAATTTAAGTATGCTGAAGGTTTAAATATCTACCCAAGAACACAAAAACCCTCGAGCATAATTTGAAAATTGTTGTTATCGTATCACTTGCGCCTCAACAAAATCGGGTTCTTTTCTTGTTTAAGATCATTCTTGGAACGGCAAACACAAGGGTACTAAATCATTCCCTCAGAGCTGCTGTGCAACATTTGATGTTTTCTATATAAACGAGAGTTTATTCATCAGCGTCTTAATTAATGGACTATATCATATAAAAATCAGCAGGTTGTTGAATATTTAAAGATGTTGCCACTGCAGTTATCCTAACACCGCATAAGACGTCCAATTAAAAAAAAAAAGAAAAAAATCACAGTGTTGTCTCCATGTCCAACGACGCGCTCCGATGTAATCCAAACACGGCGGCGGCGGGCGCAATCAACGTGGCAAATGTTGTCTGGTCGCACGTGCTTTTGCATACATACATCCATAAACAATCCATCAGTGTTTGCGTTGCACTCTTAGAGGAGAATAATTGATGTTGTGCGCCCCTTCCCGCATGAATATACGATACCCTGAATACCGGGGCTTTTATTCCTGTCAGACAGCTTGGTAATTGGACTCCTACCACAACTCATGAGAGGGGAAAGGATGTAACAAGAGGAAGATGGGAAGGAGAAGAAGTGACTCGGGGTGTGAGAGGAATGCCAAGACAGTGGGTTTAAAAAAAAAAGGGCAGAAAAGAGAGGGAGGGGGGAACTCAAGGCTGGCGAGAAGCACATTTGGAGGGAAAACCAGTCATTATACGGCCTCGCAGGGAACCTTTGATGTGTTTGCACTTCCTGCCAGGAGCGCAGCGGCAGACTGCTGGACACTAAAACTTTAATTGTCCGTCACTCGCAGGGAGGGAGTGTGGCACCTCTCTGGTCAACAAATGCTCTCCTGCGCGCTTGTCTCAGCACGTTTGCAAGCGTTTTTACCAAAGAGGTCAGGAAGCTAACGTGGAATTTGGCGCCTCAGCTGGATTGTTTGGATCTCAACTCTGGAGTCTCGCTCTTCCAGCTTGTCAGCCTCAGAAAACAGCTTTTTACAACGTGTCCTTTTTTTGTTTTGTTTGTTTTTTATGTATCTCATTATTTTTTTAGAATTTCAAAATCCGCCTGCTTTCATTTTTTGAGACAATAAGCAGGAAGTGAGTTGCGGAAGGAAGTCTACGTGGCCTCAACACAGACGCTTAACGACGATTTAGCGTTCATATCCCCTCTCAGATTTTGTCGCTCCTCCTCCTCATGAGGGTAACTTCAGTGAGAAGAGACATTACTGCCAAATGTTGCATAGGTTTTTATTGCGCCGCTGCAAAGGAGCCGCCTCTGCTCATGTCTACGCTGACAGGAATGCACAGTTAAGGAGCGAAAGTGACGCTCCGCATCCGGGACTGAATGAGGGCATAAAACATTAGATTGATTTAGGAACCCAGCGAAAGACACATAAAAACCGAAGGATCGACGCATATATCAGGAGGCCCCCATGGGTGAAATGGTTAAATTCCGCTCTTATCAATTTATCAAAACAAAGGCAACCGAAAAATAAATAAATAAAAAAATACGAGACATCGTAAATGCTTTCCTGTATACGGAACTCTGTCATTTATCCACAACATGTCCTTGCCTGAGTGATTACTCGGCGATGAAGGATGCCATTGGTAATCCATAAATAGAGCTGGATCGATTTGTTCTGTGACAACCAATAATGACACTGCCAAAGAAAGGAGGCGCGAGCTTCACCTGCCCTCTTATGAACGTGTTTTTTTTTTTTGTTCTTTCCTTCTAAGTCATTTGCTTTTTTGGCTTCATGTATTTTTGGCATTAGTAGCCTAACTTATTTTACACCTAAATATAAAGGCCACATGCGCACCAGTCTGAAAAAAGCAACATTTTAATTAACCGTCAAAAGATTTTTTTGCTAATCTGGTAGCGTTTTGTTGTCTTAGGGTATTTTGTTATTGTGTGTTTTGAGCGTAGTTTGCATGCGTCATGAAATTAGTTTAATTAGACAGCAAGAATTATCATGAAGCTATCCATGAGATGCTCTGACAAACTCCAGCTTGGGCTCACCTGTGGAAAACACAACGTTCCGCGACACCAGCTTGTAGTCGACGATGGAGAACTGAGGCAACTCAATCCTTGTCACCCCCGTCACGGCCGTTTCGCCTCCTTTCCAGTAGAACTCGATGTCGTCTGTGGTGTAGCCATCTGCACAGGAAAAAAAAAAAAACACGCCAAGGTGTAACCATCTGTCGGACTGTCGCTGGAGACCCAAGAACTGTGGTGTTGCTGCTGCATCTAACTGGCTGTCAGTTGGGAAGAGCCCCAAAAAAATATACAGGGGGAAGAAAAATATTTGTTTGAAGTTGTTTCCAGACGACCAGACGTTGCTTTGAAAAGGCAGGCGCCTTATCGGGTTCACCCCAGTTCGCGTAAATTTCAGAAGTACTCAGGGAAATAGCAGACATCTTCTCGTCTTGAAAAACCTGCGACTCCTACTGAAGGATCATTATGGTGTTACAATTAGCATAATTAGCTCATCTGTCTTCTCAACCTTCAACAGGGAGCGCTTTTAAGTAAAATTAAATTTTCTGAAGATCCAATCTCCATCTAAGCGAGATATGAAGGCGGTTTTGAAATTTACGTAGTGGCAAGTGGAGCAGTTTTGCTGACTTGAATCCGTAAACCATCCAGTTCCCTTAACTTCCCTCAACCGAGAACCTAAACATATTTGATTAAAAGGATTTACGAAGAAGAGTCAATTGGGGATGAAACCAAGCTGCTGGTTGCCATTTAACACCCCAAAAGACCAGGAAGCAGAACCTGTACCTCATATAGCTGCTGCTAAAGAGATTAGCGAGGATGGGAGGAGCTAACCTTATGGGAGCTGTTTGAATAGAAATGGATTGCAGATCCCCCCCAAGCAAGTGGCTAGCTCCATCTCCTGCAAATTTGTGATGGAGGAATGTCTTGCAGAATTGAAATAACCATTGCTATGGGCGGTTTGTGTCCCTGATTGTTTTATTATTGCTGTAAAGCACCTTGAATTGTCATTTTTTTTGTGTGAAACGTTTCGTACAAACAAAGCTGCTTTGACTTGACTTGCCTTAAAAGTCAGTTTCATTTGAGACCACATTTAGGAAATCTGAAATCCAAGACTTATTAGATACAAACCAGGTTGTCAAAGTAAATCTTTTGGTTCTTTTCCTCAAGCTAGAAAACTTCCCATCTCATAATGAGCTAGTCCAACCCTCAGCCTGCCCCGGCAGCCTGAAGGCACTGAGGGCCTTTTCTACTCACAGCTCTCGATCTCCAGGGTGCAATTCTGTTCGTCCAGCGGGTACCTCCTGAGATCCATCATGCATGCAGCAGTCGTAGTTATCCTGGAGGAGCGGACACGGGAGAGAAGGTTGTGAGGGAGGATGTTTTAGATACTGCCCGCAATTGGGACGGAGAGGAAAGATAGATGGATGGAGAGGAGGGAAGGAGGCTTGGCGATGTGGCCCTGTTGAATTGCTAAAGATAAAGACAAACACTGGGAGCGGATTCCTCGCTGATGCGCAAAGAGCTGGAAAAACACGAAGAATCATTGCGTTCATTGCACCTCGCCAGTCCATTTGCATCCATCAAAAACTTCTTCCATTGGCCTCATATTGCGGTGCGCTGCGAAAGAATTGCCATCCCAAAATAAGATTACGGCACTGCCTCTGAGCCGAATGCTGACTTTGTAACTGTATCCATAATTACACTATAGATCACAGAATGATGGAGAGCTCCAATTCTTGTCATTTAGGCAGCGAAAAATCTGGCAAAAAAACAAGCAAACAAAAACACATGAAGGCGACAACAGAGGCAGCGTTAAGCTCGGGCTCGTTTGAAATGGGTCAGGACGAGGTATCCCTTTTGTTTATCCAACACAGGGGCCCCCAAAACGGCTGGTAGTCAAGACGGTTAAAATGGGCAGCAAAGTGAAATGCAAATTCACAACGATTTAGGCTGAGTCTGCCCTGATTAAGAGGCGGCTGCTTGGCAGTTAGCCACTGGATGTCTTCATTCAGACTCAGACTCGCACGAGGCTGCGGAAACCCATTAGGGTGGCAATACAGCTAAAATTACAGACAAGGCGTAGCTCGTTCAAGACTGGGTGCGCCATATTACCGAGACGTTCATAAGAAGATTGAATTAAACTCGTTATAATTCTACGTATCTGCTCTCCAAAGGCAGACCTGCAGCCATTGTAACAATTAGCCCTTGCTTCCGTTTGCTAAAAACCGAGTAACGCTGAGGCAGTTTTGAGTGAAGCACAGTTGCTGAAAATAAACCTTGCAGGCCTCCACAAACAACACAGTTCCTCATTTAGCAAATCAAAGTTGCACACAAAGCCAGCTACCTAGCCTAATTGGTACATCATCTTGAATAATTGCCCCGCGTCAACGTAAAGAGGGAGGTTTTTTTTTAATGCCGGCTGCCTTGGTACGGCACACGCACCGATTAATTCCAAGTAGCGTTGACTTTGATTAAGTATTCTCCCCAGCAGGGAATTGACGGGGAACAAAAAAAAAAAAGACATTTTTTTTTCTGTTCTCAATCAACCACCAACAACCCTGTGAACTTGTGTCTTACTGCGTGGAAAAGAAACATCGGTTAGGCAGGGGCGCCGAAAGGAAGCAGGCTCCGTTCCGCGGCGCCTACACTTCCAGTGTGAACCCAGCCTCACGCTTGAAATGCAATTAAAAAAACAACAACATTTAAACGTTATGGAATGCATTTAATGAATCGCGATTAATGTGTTAACACTGACAGCTCTAAAAATCTTACATCACCAAGTGGCAAATAATCACTAACCTGGCAACTTAGTTGCTACTGTTAGCTAGCTCGGACAAGATTTGTTCATTTGGGAGAATTTGGGACCTGTGGGGTAATTTTCTAGTCCAAGGCGGCTGCAACGCAGTCCCATTGCAATGTGTGACTTAAGTGACACTTTGTTGTTTTGAATGAGATGTCACGCTGCGTCTCAGGACTGCTCGAAAGCATTAATTATTGAAAATATGCAAACATCACTCTGATGCCACCGCTCTGCTGAATAACACATTTAAACACGTGTGTGCGCGCTGTCGTACCGTAATAGACGTGTGTTTGGTGTGTTTTACAGCTTTACCTGACATGGATTTATGTAAATGTATGTATGGCTAATATCACAGGCGCGCACACACACGCACACAGCTCGTCACCCACCTTTCACTCCCTTTTTGATCTGCCAAAAAAGCACCGCAAGGTCTATAAGTAGCCCATGAGGCTAAGTGCTATGAACCCCGCTTGCATAATCAGGCACAGCCGTACGACTGTAAAGCACAAACACCGTCAGATGCGGGGCGCCCGTGCTTGAACGTGGGACACGCCCGCACACACTCGCACACGCGCGCATTTTCCTCTTTGCACTCGAATAATTCAAAGCACGCATTCATATTCATAGGTCACGCTAACTCCTCTGAACCTGCCTGTTGAAAAAGATCAATGGGGCGAAATGAAAAACAAGGGCCTTTATGGGGCGAAAAATATCACCAGCCGCTTTAATGCACCTCCGAACCCTATCTTTTTACGGCCAAAGTCCGAGCCCCGTTGCCGGAACGCTCTTGAGCATAAGGCGTAAATCCTCTCTGGCTGCTCGATGACCAGCCGCGGAAGACAAAACACTTTCTTGGCACGCGGCAGCAAAGCAGGGCTTTGGAAAAAAAATAAAATAAAAAGAAGAAGAAGGAATTATCCCAATACTGTTCTCAACGCCAGAACATTTTGACCCTGAGAATCACGTTGTCGCCCATTGCGGGAAGTGTGACTCATTTGCATGGCCCAGAACATCAGCATTCTGAAAACATAAATAAGCTGGCTTGCCGCAGCGTACTGTAAAAAAACAGTATGGTGTAATATCTCTCAGTGTTAAGGCGAAAGAAAACCCTTCTTTTCCTCAGGTTTTTCCTCGGTCACCCACCTCAAGCCGTAAAGGACGGTGCCGTCCGGGTGAAGGCGTATCATGCGGTTCTTGACGGTCACCCCGTGCACAAAGGACTTCTTGTCGTTGAGGAAGTAGGTGTCGGGGACCCAGAGCTGGTCAGCTACCCTGTTGTCCAGGGTCAGGTTGAGGGGGATCCCCACGTAAGCCAACCGCTTGTCCCGCCAGTATTGTTGGAAGTACATGGTCAGCGTGTAGTCCTGTGGTGCACAAAATACAAAAGAACGTCAGTTCACCTTAAATCATTCAGACGTCAGACGAGTGACATGTGAAGGTGCCTTCTTGGTTTACCGCTAAGGCCTTTTAGTCCAGCCTGTAAAATTTGGCTTGATTTATGTATATTTATATTTGTAAAAGTTTAATATACAGCCCATAAACACATACATCAAAGTCATTTGGATTTCCTACTCATAGAACGGTTCTTGCATATATATAAGAATATACATACAGCAAGGGTCTTTCTCCCAGTTAGCTGCCATTTTGTACAACCAAATTTCTAAGGAAGCCGGTCCTGACAATCCAGCCCACCCGACTGTGAGTTTAGTATTTAGGGAGAAAGCTCGCATCCTCAAATAAATCAACGCAGAAGGTTGGCAAGGTGTCCGGGTTTGTGCTTGCTGGCCACCGTAGTTCACTGGCGAGCTCAGGAGAGGTAGGGTACAGAGCCCGAAAGAGACTTTAATGAAAGAGCGTTGCGAACTAAAATGTAACCACTTGATGTTGCAGTTTCTTCTTAAAAATTCTCCAAATATTACACAATTAACCTTTTAGATTTAAATAACATGACACAAGCTGGCAGCAGTGTGGGCCAAAGGGTTAGCACACAGCAGCAGGTTCCCCGAGACATGCCTGTGTCCTTGTGGCGTACAGTAATGCACAAAACACAAAAGATATGCCAACGTTCAGCAACAAGGTGGGCGGGATGACTCACATAGCCGCTGCTTTTGAGAATAAAAAAAAAGTTCATAGAAGATTTTGTCAGAGTTTTAGTCAACAGTAGCGTATCCCCAGTAGAGGTGCAGTGATTCACAGTGCTGTCACTGTGCACACGTTCTGCCTCTTGCTCAACACGAGGCCTTCAACAATTGAGATTCTTTTTCTGATTAGATTTCTACCGCTGACTTTATATTTTGAGGCATTGCTGTGCAGTGTTGCTAGCTTAAAACGTAGTTTTCCAAGCCACATTTGTTAGCCGCATAGCAGGTGGAGGGGCATTCCAGTTGTTGGCACAGTGCTCCCTACTGCTGTTTTATGATAAAATAGCACTTTGATTGCTGGTCCAATGGCACGGTCTTGCAAGGACACGCCTGTCTAGTCACCAGTGTCACTTTAATGCAGTTTTGTTCATTTCCATATTTGTTTGCTTCTTTCGCTCTCCATCAGGGAACCCAAATGGAAATGTGTGCTTTTAGTAACACTTGATCACTATTCTCCATGGTCATAAATAATTTGTTTGCCTAATTGGTGTTTTCCCCCTACACACCAAATTGCAATCGGAAATCAAAAACAACCAAATCTCGAGGGCCACTCGTTTCCAGTAAACAAAGGCGGCGCAATTCTCCAACCGCATACTGTGAATACAACAAATGTTAAGCTAGTTATGCTAACTGATTGAGTGGAGACTGTGGGAAATGTGGAGGAATATTAGTTTTTCATCTTGCAATCATTGTGTTGAAGACAAACATTGAAACACACTCTTTTCCAACAAAATACACTCAGATAATGCTCCTGATATTTGTTCCAAGTAAGGGAAGCGTGTAACTGGCACCTGTAATTGGCAAATGTTAGCATTTTTAACCAGTACCTAAAAACAACTTGTCACCTTTTGAGTTTATCTTCATTCTTTACTTGGCTTCATTTTCATACCAGTACGCAGTTCAATATTTTGAGGTAATTTATCATTGTCACTGTTAATATTTGCTGTTATTAATTAAACAAGCAACATCATTTTCATTAATTTTGCTGGAAACTGACATGTCAATAAGCCTCAGCTGAAGCTGCCATTGTCCACGCGACACATACGCAACTGTGCTAATGCTAGCATAACCCAGCAGCCCCAAAGAGCCCCCCGGAATGGCTACAGATGTCTTCGTCTTTCAATTCAAAGTCATTAAAGTAACCAGAAACCAATGAACAGCCCCTTAAGTATTAGAACAAATACATTAATTGTGGCTTTTCTTAGAAATCGCACAAGTGTCCGAGAACCTGAAGGGATTTTAAGCACAGTTCTCAGCATTTCTCTTTGTAATAAGTCCTCGCCATCTGCCACCAAAGTCTGGTTAGCGCCGGCATAGCACACGTGGCTACGAGGAGAGGATTAGTCCTCCGGAGTCATTTTGGGACGGTTGTAAACAAGAATGAGAAGGGGAAAAAAAACATTAGCAAATGGATAGTTTGTCCAGCTGGGACATTGGAATGAGCTGTGCTCGAGTAGAGCCAAAAGGAGCCGAGGAGACCGAGGACGGAGCCGCTCCTCCCATCCCTCCCCATAACTTAATCCACTTACCAAAGGGTCTCTCGTCACTATTTCCGCTCTTTATCTCAGCCAAGCGTGAGCCTCCGCTCTGCCGCGACCTCCCCCACTGCTGCCCGCTGAAGCCAAACCAACCTGCACCGATCTGGCAACGGTTCATGTGGAGGCTTTGGGCAGGTTTTTTTTCTCTCCCCACAGGCAGGGTGATACAGAACGCTCAAAAATGAAGATTATGAATGGTGGGGGGAAAAACCCACTGCAGGAAACCATCCCAAAACCTTATCCTCTTGTTACGTAACTTTAACTCTTATGTGACTTGCGACATGCGTTCCGATGCAAGCAACTTGGCTGCTATTCACCCCCCACCAATCCCCGGATGCCTTTCCCAGGTTTGGTTAGCGCACTGAAATTTCAACCAGGAAAGGCTCTTAGTCAGCACAGGATCCAGATTGGCCGCACAGCGTGAGCTGGGGGGAAAGCGTGGTGGCACTGGCCACGAGTGTACAGTATGGTGGCGGAGGCGTTCCGGTTGTGCACTGAAATACTCGCTAATATTAGTAAAAAAAAAAGACAATCCCCCATTTTTTTAGGCATATATATTTTCACATCATCCTCTGTACATTTGTACATGGAAGAAGTAGGGTCGGTAGAACACGAGGGTTTACACATTTAAACATGGTTCGTTCTTTATTTTATTAATTTTGTTGGCAACATTTGCTGGTTAACTGTACATATGGGAAATTAAAGAAGGTTAAACAGGAAATAAACAGGATGATCATAAAGTATGAAGGGGAAGGATTAAATGAGCAAGTGCTTCTTTTTTTAAATGTTATGTTAATTTTATTTCTATTGTTCTTGACTGATTTGAGTGTTTTCATTTGTATTGTTTCTGTTATTTATCTATATTTGTATGACTCACTCGTGTTTGAAATAAAGCCTTCATTCATTTGTGAATGTGTTCTCTAAAAGCAACATGAAAATCCAATTGAACTTACGGTGCGACTCTGCCCCCGTGTTTTTTCCTAATGCAAGGAATGCTGCTTTCTTTTCTCACTTTAAGTAATTCTTAACCCCCCTCCCTCTTTTTTTGTTTTGCATCTTGCTTAGACAGTCTCTCTCACACTGAATCGAGCAGCCTCAATAATCTCCATGGCAACTAGAGGTGACGGGGGGGTGCCAGTTGAGAGATAGCATGAATAATGGCTGGAATCAATGACTCAATCAATCGGCCCGGCCAATAGTGTAAACGACCATTAGTGGCCGCCCTTGAGGAATGTACTGGTCGCCGGACCAATCCCATCCATTAGAACGCCAAGCACATTATATACATTAATAGGCAGTGCACGTATGTGAATGGTTGCGGTATTGTGTATCAGAATGAGTGATGAAACGGTTTTGTGTGCCATATTTTGAGAATACTTCAACGCTAGCTCGCTGCATAGCTGGATTAATAACCAGCGCGGTTCCACCCCAGGGCTCTGTCAGTCCTCCAGCTTTTACAGGGTTCATAGTAAAATGATTAAGCGTGGCTCAAGCGGGTAACCCAAGGGGTTACAACGCTAATTCTACGAAAATGTTTATTTTTCTCGTCGTGAGGGCCTCGCGAGCTTGAATGGCTCTGTAAATTTGCTCAAGATCGAGAGTTTCCCGTCGCCAAGATGTCCACTGAAATTGCATGTGCGGGTACAGCACTTCTGAGTTGTATTGTGGCATCCTTTAAGAATCTAGCAAACTTTAAGCCATGAGTTTTGTTGACCTTGAACCATTTTCTCATCCACTGTTCTCCAATCAACTGCCTGGCGTAATCCCGTGTTTGACCGCAAGGGCTTGTAGAGACCGACTGATAAGTCTGGCTAGTCATTGGTGCTCTGGTGCTCTTACATAATCAGCAAGAGGTTGACGTGTTTACAAATGTGTGGTTGTTCATTCATTCATTAGTCCCCCAACACTCACGCTTACTCACTCAACACATCCACGACCTTGCAACAACTCCTCAATCAGGAGTCCGTGCTTCATGCCATTGGACCGTTCAAAAACGTGCGCCTGCGGACCCCGCTTAAAACACTCGCCAGCATCGACGGAGTCAACGTAGAGCCAAGTTAACCCCGCCCCCCACCCTCCACTGCCCCATTTGCATTGCTTCCGCAGATGCACAGATGAATCACTGTCGGCTTCAAGGATCTGGCTGCACAAAGGGCAATAAATGTTATCAGTCATCACCCCATTGAGGCGGTCAACGTGGATTGATCCCGGCTCGGGGGCGAAAATTAAATTTGCCCATAAGAATGATCACTGACAGACTCAGATCCCCATCTTCAACCGTGGCCTCCATCAATCGCCACAAATGACTAGTATCTTTTGCGCTGCCTCGTTTTGACCCTTATCACATCAATTCTTTTGCCCCCAAGCCACTGCCAGCGCCACCACCGCAGCAGCCTCTCGTTCCCTCCCCCCAGGGCCGTATCACACCCGAGGTGTACATTTCCATACCGGCCGCCAGAGTATCAGCAGGTGGTCAGCCGTGGCAAGCAGCTCCGACGTGCAAAAAAAACAGGCGCACGCCCCTCGTAAGACATAAATGATTCAAATTGACTGTGTAGCCCCGCGCAAACACGAGCCAGAGCCCTCATCAATCTTTCATGAGGAGCAATCAAATGGAATTTCAGACGAGTTTGGCTTTGCATCACCTGCCATGGAGCTGGGTTTTTTTTTTTCCTTTGTTTTTTTTTCATCCCTTTCATTTTTACCAGGGAGGTGGGCTCATATTTTTCCACAAACCAGAACTATGCGATTATGAATTATTGACAACTCGGCAATTCCCATCACAGACCACGGATTCCCAACGGATATCCACTGCTGTTTGCTTATAAGCGTATGTTTTTCTGCAAAGTTTCCCGGCCTGTTTCCATAATGCTTTTTTTGCACTTGGCTTGAGGCTTTTATTTTATCTTGTTTTTTTGTCTGTTTTTCTTTTTAGCTAGCTAAAACATGTACCATTGGAAACATGGGAACTGAGTTCGCCAACATGAGCAAAAAGGCCTTGATGTGATGATATTTCCATCTTGTGACTGCTCTACGACCTGCCACACCGGCTCCAGACCAGTTAGCAGAAACAGTCCATGAAGGTCTTTCGATTCTTGCATTGTGAACGCACAACCGGTGACGGTGGCCTGGCGGACGGGACTTCCAGCAAGCCTCCTACTATTCAATTAACCCGGACTGGATAATCACTTCCATTCAGGGTGGGTGAGAATTCAGATAAGCAGCGGTTTCAGTTGCAAACTGACCCATATTCAATTTAATCCCCCCCACCCCCACCCCCCGCTCCTTTTCCTCACTGGAGCGCTAGCGCAGGCGACTGCTCCGCCGCGATAGCGCCAATATCAGCTAGCGCTGTTTGCATCGCGGCGTGCAGCCACACCCGTGGCCAACACAACGGCACAGATAAAAGACGCGCTAGCATCTTCACGGTGTTGGACGTTGGCATGAAATATTAATGGCGCGGCGGCGGACTAAACTTTGCCAGAAAACAAAAGAAAGTGCGGCACACTCTGCGCGAACCCCAACGCTTGGAGCCGAACTATTTGAGTCACTCCGATGTGATTTGGCCACGACGTCCCACCCCCGTTTCCCCCTGAGGCGGCCAATCACGGCGGTGCAGGGGGAATCCCTCTGTGACTTCCTGTATCCACCTCCCTCCCTCCCACACACCACCACCTCCTTTCCTTCTGCCACGGAATGTTAAAAACACACCGCAACCCCGCACAATTCCCCGGGCTCTGATCGAGAGTGGCCGCAGGGAGGGAGATTGAAACCCACACACACACACACACACACCCCTTCAAACTACCCACTAAATGACAGGGCTGGCCTTCAATATATAGGATAATTTCTTCACTGTCCTGCGCTTTATGATGAATTGCCTCATAACAGGACGAGAGGGGCGTTGCGGGCAGAAAATAAACAATGGCAATTGTACAAACATTGAACATTTGTCTCTTTTGTGTGCCACAGCTGTCGCAGCTCACATAATTGCAATTTTCTTTTTCTCTTTTTCGGTCCGAAACATGCTGAAGTCCATAACGCAAAACATCTCTCACATTCAGTCTTTTTTCTCTCTGTTTTCTTTTTATTTTTTTATGTGAATGGCTCCCCGAAAGTGTGTCATGTGCTTGAAATAACACACAGTGAGCGGAGGCGAAGCTCCAGGGTGCGCGAGGCAGGTTGATAGCCGTCTTTTCCCGTTGGAGGCACAAAAGACGAGGGACGGCTAAAAAGAACAGGACGTGGTTGGTTGTTTGCGGGTTGGAACACTGCAGAATCTGCTTCCTGTTTGGAGTGGGTCGCATTTCTGCCATCGTGGACGTTTCTTGAACTCTTGGACCAATATGTTGTGAGACTCGCAAGAAGATTGTGTACCTCTGTTGAGAATGTTCGGAGGTGCCGGGCCTAAATTGCTATGCAGGTTAGTCTCAGCATCATCTGAAGACCTTAACAGAGTAAATAAAGTCTGCAAATTCATATCGTCATCCACTTTTTTCTACCCTGCTCTCCATTATGGATAGTTTGGCTCACTTCAATATGACACTTTCCAATTTAATACCTGCCAAATCCAGTCAAGCCCATTTGGTCTGTTTTTTTTTTTGCGTGTTGCTGGAATAGCCTGCCCCCCCCACCACCACCACCACCACCACCACCACCACCACAAAAACATAGCAGGCCGCTTGCTAACAAAGTTGTGGCCTGCTGAACTTATGCAGCTACTAATCATATTCTAGCTGAGTCAGACGAGCTTTACAACTGAAACGCAAAACTTGGAGTCTCACAGTGGCTCCAGAGAGGCACATTTCGTTTGGCTACCACCATTGCACAAAAAAATCCTGCAGCATTCTGTTTTGGTACGGGACGAGGCAGAGTTTTGTCCAGTTGGTTACAAGGCTTATCACACCCTAAATTCTGATGAGTAGCAACTTCTCATCTGCCTCAACACTGTGCGATCCCTTCCAAAGCGAGGCTCTTTGGAAGACTCCAGGTGTTGTGCATGCCCCTAATGCACTAATTGACAAATCATAGCATAAACACGATAAACCTTAATCTAGCTCTAATCGTATTTCCTGTCAGTTTGATGCTAATGACGAGCGGGGAATGAAAAATGGCCTCGGTAATGGTACAATAATCAACGTATGGAAGGCGTCCTATCTCCTCTACCCTGAGGGTACGGTTTATATTCGAAATCTGCCAGACTCCTGCTCCCTCTGAATCTACTGCGTGTGTCACCATCGTCTGAGTCACCCTGTTGATTGATGACCCGTCCAATAACCCCCAATCATAAATCCTGTTAGGGGCGTTGCCCTCTTTTATTTGCAGCCCCCGTAACAGCCCGTGCGCCGCCGTGGGAGGAAACTGGGGGTCGACGTCTGTCATACTCCAATTCCCGCCATCCAATAAACGCGGCTTATTACCGTGCCGAGACGGAACGAGCGGAACGGCGCGGCTATCCTTTCTCTGCGTGTTTTGGCAGCGCCAGTCAGGAGGTGCCCGCGCTGCTTACTTCTAAATCTTTAGTGATCATCACTTCATCCTACAGCAGGCCCTCTCCTCTCCCGAGGCCAATTACGTTCCATCAGGCAGGAAGCCGGATGCTGGATAAAAGACGTGGGGGTATATTAAGGCACACTCAGTTGCGCGGTGAAAAAGATATGCTCTTTTTTTTGTTGTTCGCATAGCTGGAGGAGCCATATAGGCTAATTAGTGTGACACAGTTTGCGCATAGGCAACATCTGATTCCAAGATTCGCTTTATGCGGCTGAGTCAGCGGGGGTTTATGGGCTGTTGGTAACCTTCTAGTCTTTTGGGGTGAGGGTCACACTTAGCTCACAAACTTGTAGCGTCATTAACCCGCAGTGTCCTGATTTCTTATTTTCACCCCCAACCTGCATAAGTCTGCTGATTTGGACATTAGTGTAATTTGTCACCAACTGACTTCTTTATAGTCGGGTACGACGTCGCTGAGGTTCTCAGCTAAGCTAAGGGTTTTAGCTTAGCTTGTTTCAGCCTCAGGGCGGCAGAGGACTCTGCGCTGCCGTGCAACTGGACACCCACTGAATCGCTGTGCAGCAGAAATTACAGTAACTGCCTGCAATAGTTGCTGGGCACGAGCAATGCATTCAGAGTGTTGTCGCATTCAAAGCACAGCTGCAGTGGATGATGACGAGCCGGACCTGCTAGCTACCATTTAACAATAAAAAAAGAAGAAAACCTTTTTAATTAAAAGCATCATGCAAAATCAAAATCGATCAGCCGATCGAAGTAGCGATCGATCGCAGTCCAACTTGCAGCTGATGGTGAGAAACAAAGAGGTCTCACTTTGCTGTGGGATTTTTTTTTTTCTTCTTTTTTCCTAAACAAGCAAAAAAATAAATAAAAAAACAGAAACATTTGGAGAAAGAGAAAGCTTTTCACCTCTTTGTAATGACAGACTTTTTTTTTCTCTCTCTCTCTCTTTCTCTGACACCCACACGCAGCCGCGTGGGCGTGTGCATGACTCGCTCGTTCGGCCTGTTTCTGAAACCGCATTCACAGCGCAAAAACTCTGACCAGTCCTCCACAGCCCCTGTTTGTGAAGCTCCACTTTAACATTAATCAAATCACCCACCCACCCCAAACCCAAAATTACTGAATAAAGCGCTGGATGGGCCGAGAGTGGCACCTGTTTGTCAGCTGCGAGAGAAGGTTGTGCTTTTGAAAACAGGCGGCCCACGCGCTCCGCTCGCAACTCGGCAAATTAAAGTCTCCTCCGCTTGCATCAAACACTTTGATGCAAAACAAGCGTCTGGCTGCTTCTGAGTTTTCGTCTTTCGCGCGGAACCCCTCGTCCTCCTCCTGCTCTACGATCGATGCGTCCCTGTTGTCTCGGCACGCGCCTGCCGCACTTTCTCCCGAATCCGTTTCGCTCTGATCTCGTCCTGGTTGGATGTCCCTCGTCAGCCCAGGGCGCCCCACGCACACACACAAGACAACCCTCCGAGGTAATTAACGCGCCTTTCTCAGACACTGTTAGCATCTGCTTGTGCGGGAGACGACTCGCCGGGAGCCCAGACACTCAGCCGACCTGCCCTGCCAGGTGCCAGCATCCTGGACAAGCCAGATGCTGCAACTAAGAACATTAGTTTGTTAACATTTGTGCCTTTATTTTCTTTTTTTTTATCAGTCACTACAGTCTTTTGATTTTATTTTTTTCACCCATTGTCTTCTTTTGATCTTTTCTGCAGAACTCAGTCTCTCTCTCAAATTTGGGATCCCATCGTTTTTTATGTATGCAGCCCTGTTAATTCACTAATGGGGCTCCTCGATGTTATGGCACAGATCTCCTTTGAGTCTTATGCAGGCTGAGTAAATGAACCCCCCCATTGCTTTTCAAATAAAAATCAGTGACTATGAGGGTCATGGAGAATCAAAGTTGGGGGCCAACAAAGAGCTGAGTTGCCCGCTGGGAAGGGAAACATCACTGTAAAGCTGAGGGCAGGGTCCTTTTGTCTTGCATTTGCATATTCATATTTAAAATATGTTCTCAGAAGAAGTAGAAGAAGTGTATCTCACCAAATCTTCCTAACCAGCTCAGTCCAGCAGCACGGACGTCTAATTCTTAAAGCAATAAAAAAAGAAACAGGTGGGTGTTTATGGGCGTAGCGAGCCGCGACTAGCGCAATCTCGGGTAAATCCCAGGATTGTGCCACAAGTCCGAGGTTATTATGGCCCCGGATGACAGGTTCCCTCAAGAAGAATGGCGGCCAGCTGTAAAAGCAATCATCTGTCTTCGGCTGCGCCGTATTGATTTCCACCTTTTATTAATAGCGAAAACACAGCGTTATGGAGCTGCTTGCCGGCTCACTATCGAGTGCCAATTCAATCGAATTCTGCTTGTAAATTCGGCGAAAGATGGTAAATCCCGAGCGTGTTTGCGCTTCCTCTACTCGCGCAGTCGTGTAAATCACCAGCAGCGTTGATTATGATGCCTCTCAATACCGCTCAACACCCGTGAGTCAGGTGTAGGCTCCGCCCACTGACACCGCCTTACCCACGTTCCCAATTCAAAACCTGTGGAAAGTCCAATAAAGCGTCACTGTTTGCCGGGAGATAAACCGAGCGCTGATTCTTTGGGTTATTGTTTGTTTTTTTGCAGGAGGCTGTAAACTGAGTGATGGATGCACTCTTTCTTTGTCGCTCTGCAAAGTTTATGGATAAATAAAATGCCTGGCAGCTCCACTGGAGCCCAGGATAAAAAAAAAAAACCCTAAACATGGGTCTGACATGATGTTTCAAGAGCAAGAGCCACTATCATGTTTTCCTTCAGTCATCTGAGTATCGTGCCTTTTTGAACATGTCTCTAATTGTCTTAGAATATCTTAAGTAGATATCCTAGATATTTATTGACTTTGTTTCACCGTCATGTTTCTGAGTCACCTGTTTGCTCTTGAAAATATTGACTGCTTCCACTGTGACATATTCAGATTTCTGCAGCAACGGGAATTTTAAGGGTCTTGAAGCAGGAAAAAACCTCTTCGCATTCATTTCTGTTCTGCTCTTTTTTTCGCCCGGGGAAAGCTAGAGCGTCGCTTCAAGCTTAATATTTCGGCAGTGTTGTTTTTTGTTTTTGGCAAATCTCTCTGCCTCTGAGATTGCAAGCTGGGCAGGATCGGGGCCTCTTTCTTCAGCAAAGCAGCCTCAAACTTTTGTCATCATCCTTCTAATTACGCCTGTGGGTCACTCTGTTCGGCTGTTGAAGCGGATTTTAAAAGCTGGAGTTTTGAAAATTAAATGAAATGGAGGCTGGAACCCGAACGACTTGAAATGTAGCCGAGTCTCAATTTTTCTTATTCATTATTATTATTGGGTTTTTTTTCACGATGAAAGCGGAGGGCACGGCATTAATCGGGGACCGTGCAGTTGGTTGTTGCTCTGCGGACAGACTGTGGCGCTCTAGCCGTCGGAACAATAGCACTCGTTATCCAACTGCGTACGGATCGAGTCCCCCCACGCACTCAACCTCCCCCCCAACACACACACACACACACACCCTCGCCAGACTGTCCCGGCTCGGGATGAAAAGCACCCACCAAATGTCAGGCGCTGGTCGCAAAGAAGGGAGAGCGATAACAAACAGCCGGGGCGGGCTGATTATTTTTTTAATGTTTGTTTGTTTTTTTGGCTTCAGCACTGGATGGCAGCCAGTGGATTGTCCGCGTAACAAGCACAGGCAGGCAGGCACGGGCAGTCCCACTGCGCACTGGCTGTGATGAGGAATGGATCTAATTAATTATCGGTTTGAGCGTGATCTCAGCTGTCTGATCCTCTGGGCCATTGGACGCCTTTGTGTCCGGTCCAGCCAAGCTTGCTCACAAATGAAAATTAATGACTCCCACATTGGAGAAAAACAAAGGAGAGGGGGTTAACTTTTGGATTGGGAAGGTCGCTGCGTGAAAAACCTATTGACTATTTGCATTTTGGTTAACTTTGCTAGGCAGCTGTACTGGATCAAAATTTAGAATTGTTGGTCCATCCAAAGAGCCTCCAATGGAAAAGTGTTTGCACCTGTCGAATTGGAGTTTGCTTCCCTTCGAGTTGTCGCCAAACAAGAGGCCCAATCTTTTCACCTTCCCTCAAAGAGCCCCAGAGGAAGACGTATTCAACAGGAAGTGACGGGGAGCCAAATGAGATTAGCTTAGTGCGGGCTATTCTCAATGGACATCTTGTTTTCACTTAACTCCCACCCAGCTTCAGCAGGGCTTTAGCTGTGGTGTTAGCACACTGCGGCCCCGCCAACCGGACACATGGCCAATGATAATCACTCCTCGCAACCAGGGAAAGCTTAAAGTCTCAGTTGCCCGATTCCTTTGCAGGGTTTTTTTTTCTATTCGACGGGCATGCTTGAATGTAATTGAAACACCTTTACTATTTCAAACGTGGACATGCTTTTCCACAACAAAAAGATATTCAAATAAAATGATGTGTAATTTCCAGACTTTGATGCTGTATCAAAGTCATGCTTTCTACCCAGATTGGGGGGCATATGGGGAGGAGCCCTTGAAGTCGGAGTCAAGGGGTCACCCAGTGTGGAAAACAATCAAGTCATTACCATCGATTGACACCCACACACACAGAGTGAGAGAGAGAGAGAGAGTGAGACCTTCCACCTGATGAATAATGATCATCCACTAATGCACTTGCCTCCTCAGTTGGATCTGGCCAATGAGGAGCAGACGTTCACCAAGTGCGAGGAGAGACTCTAGCTGCGTTTCCATACCCCTAGAATTGCGCAAAACGTAAATATTGCAATTAAAAAATGGTCATGGAAACACCTAAACTAGGAAAACCTCTCAAATATTGCTGAAAGGTTTTGATGCTCTCGTGAGGTGGTTTTTCAGACGTATTGATATAGAGGTATATATCGCATTTACACGTCAGCAGACGTGACGTACAGGGTCATATGACTTCAAGTGAAAATGGCTTTATGTTTGGACCGAGAAGGAGACTGAATGTTTTTTTACATGTAATCAAAGAGAAAAATATAACAACCATTCTTGACAAACAAACGTAAACAAACCTAATTCTCGTCAAATCTTGCCTGAGAGATTTGACGAGAATTAAGCTTTAAGCTTTATGCGCTTCACAACATTCAATGGAAACACCTGCAAACCGCAATTGTACTTTGTCGAATGTTTAGAAATTTCGCTTTCATTTTTCGAAAAGCTGAAATGGAAACGCAGCTTCTGTGGTGTCTGAGCCGGGGAGGGGTTGTGAACCGAGGCCCCCCGGACTGACCTGAATTTGACTCCACGAGCGCTGCAGCGCGTTTAGCCGCACTTGCTAAAAATCAGCACCCCCACCTTGCGTTAGCCTTTCCATCGAAGCGCTGGGAGAAGGGTCGTCTTTCCCAAACAATAGCTGGCTTTCAGTCATGTGGTTATGATGACGCGCGAAGTTGGCACAAATTTGGATATTCAGAGAGTAAGTCGATGGAGGAAACTGTTGATGAGAGGCTATATTGTACAGATTATTGCCAAGATGTCAAAAACCCAGCTCGACAGCTAGATGGTCGCTGTAGACACGGGCATGAGCAGACTCGGCTCCAACCGATCGCCAACCAAGGGTTGAAATCCACATTTTCGACAGTGTTGTCCTGTGAGCTTTTTTACACTCCTCTCCTTTGTGAACAACAACCTTTGGAAAAAACTTCTTGGTTAGAGCAATTGGAACGACCCTTAAAGAATGCAAAACATCTGCCTTTTTTCTATGAGACAGATCCTCAGCGACAGACCTCCACTTTCACTTCCTGCCCTCCGTCTGAGCCACAACCTATCCAGGTCACCTCAGGTCTGGCATTTTGAGACACAACAGCCTGGAGTCGCTCCTCCTTCCCCAACGCTGACACCGACGCACACCTCGACACATCCTCCGGCTTCAGGAATTAGCAAATCCAATCAGCGTGCTCCTCCCCCCATCGCACGTTCCTTCAAACACTGTTAACTTTTTGGCTGCCCTGCAGGTTAACGAGCACAGACTTATCAGCGTCCAGACACCACCGACCTCCCCGACGCCCCCCAATGATGGCGAGGACCCACTTGCTGCAGCTTTCTTTTCCCTCTTCTGTTCTTTCTCCGGCGTTCACCCTCCTCCTTATTTATCATCGTACGTGTGCCGGCGCCGTTAATGCGGCGCGCGAAAGATAAAGATGTTTTAGTGCTTCCAGGAAACCCAACCCATCCATCTCGCCACCGGCCGCCGTAATGGTTCAGGAGGAGGGAAGTGGGGTGGGTGGGGAGCGGAACTGGATTTACATCAGCAGCTTCCGTGTACGGAAGGGCAGCGTGTTAAGTAGATGGACGGATGGACAGACGGACGGCGTCGACATCACTCACCATGTTGACTTCTGACACCATGTCGATGCTGGCCACGTCTATGCTCATCCCGACCGCAACGGGGGCCCCTGCCAGAGGTTGGGCACCATGCAAAAGAGAAAGAGAGAGAGGGATGTCTGAGTAGTTTACACTCACAAACGGCCTGAAGGCTTCACACCTTTGGCCGCATGAGAGACAGGATGGCAGCAGAGGGGAGGGGGGGCATGCACGGTGTCGAGAGGTAAACATTGGAGGGGTGGGGGGGGGCTCTTACCTCCAAAGTCTGGCCTCAGCCGGATGTCGTAGCCCTTCAGTAGTTTGTCCACCGTCTCCTTCACGAAAGACATGTTGCCCGGTTCATTGACGCTGCGGGAAGGCGGGTGAAGGAAGGGGTGTCGGGAGGGGGGGGCGTAGAGAGAGAAAAAAAACATAAGACAGAGGAATTGCTAGGTGGTGGTGGTGGTCAGGATGGGGGTGCGGAGGAACACCCCCCACACCTCCTCGGCGGCTTCCGAATCAGTCAGCCGGGGCGAATAACCTTGACTCCCATTTAAATGACACATGTGACTTGGATGAGAAATGGGGGGGGGGGAGCCCCGCTTACCTTTTAGCGCAACACACAATCGAACCGACAACCAGTGCGGAAAAGACGCGGAATTGGCGGACCCTGTGCAGCGCGATCATCACCCCCCACCTTGTGTTGCTTCTTTATGGGGAAAAAAAATGTTTATCCTCTTTCTTGGTGTTGAGCCACAACACGCTGGAGAAAAAAGGGGGGCAGGAAAAATATGATAATAATAATCCCCAGCCGGCGCCCCCTCCCGCTTTATTCAGGAGTAGAGACGGATCCGGACGCTCCACGATTCAAGCGTAAATCCATTGATTGCGCCGAAGAGGAGAAAGTCGGCAGCGAGGAGGAGGAAGAGAAGGAGGGGGGGGCGGGGGGGGGTTTGGATGAGAGGAGGTGGTGGGTTGGGGAGGGCGCGAGAGGTAGTAAGAGAGAGAGAGCGAGAGAGAAAAAGTGAGCGCCTCGGATGGAGTCAGATATGAATTATGGGGGCTGACATCGTCCCTCGTACGCCGCCGCCGCGCGCGCGCGTCTCCCGCCGCCTCTGACTGCCGCGAGAAGGACGCTCGCTCGTTCGCTTAAGCGCGGCAGCCGGAGCGCATATTGATGAGGAAGGTGCGCGTGTGCGAGGTGCGCGGAGGGGGTCTATACGGCTCAGGGATGCTGCTGGTGGTGGTGGTGGTGGTGGAGGTGCTGGTGGTGCTGGTGGTGAAGGCATTCGGCTCGTTCAAATAGACGGAGCTCAGCACACTTCCACACTGTAAAAAACAAAACAAAACTGTGGAACTGTGAAAAAAAAAAAAATCTCTTGTTCTTTCAGTCTAATCTATATATTTAAAGGCCCCATAAATGTTTTTAGTCTCCCACGTTTTGACGAACACGTGTAATGACGGTGCTTCTGCACTTAAGGTAAACATATATAATGTTGTTTATTTATTTATCTGTTTGTTTATTTTGGGGGGTGCTTAAAATGGGGGTTCATGTCCCATGACAGAAACAAACAAAAAAAAAATCTAAATCAAGCTATAAATACTTAATGGTTTAATTACAAATCTTACATTTTTCGGTGGTGTATTTCAAAATCTCAGCGGCCTCTGCACAGAGAAAGCTTTTTCTTTTTTCTCCCTCTCTTTTTTCCCAAGCGTGTGACAGGAGCCCGCTGTGTGCGCAGCGCAGACATTTTTTACAGCGCTCCTCACACCATCTGCGCCAATCCCCTCCCCGCGTGTTTTTCTGTAGAAATGGCGGGACCCCGCACACTATCGACGCGAGACAGGCTGCATTTATCAGCGCATTAATCGATGCCGGTGATTGATTAGCCCCTTTAATCGCATATAATTACCTCACCCTCACAACCCCCCCAATCACCCCCCACCTCCATCCCATTTCCCCCCTTTAAATTTTACCTCCAAAAACGCGCCTCGCTTTAAATAATTTCCGCTGATGAATAGCGAGGAGAGGTGTGTGCGTGTGTGTTTATGTATGTGTGTGTTGGGAGGGGAGGGAGGCAGAGCAGAGCTGTGCTTGCCCGCGACTCTCGCAGACGTGTGCGCGCCCGCACACATAGATACGCACCTCGTGTCATAGATGGCGATCAACTTCTTGTTTCCGTCAACGGCGTTCCTGTGAGAGGGGGAGGGGGAGGAGGAGGGGGAGAAAGAGCAATGACGTCATTATTGAGGAGGAAATCAAGCCTCTGGTCATTGAAATCATGATGTGTGTGTGTGTGTGTGTGTGTGTGTGTGTGTGTGTGTGTGTGTGTGTGTGTGTCGAGGGGGGGGGGGTCATCCAGACATCCGGGTGCAGACTTAACCTCTTATGAATGACTGGTTTCCTGGGGGGGGTGACGTTTCGTGCACATTGATTGACTCGCGCGTATGTGTATTTGTTTGCTCGCCACCCCCAAAATTTCTTCTCCAGAGCTGCAGTGAACAGCGCGAGGAGGGTACAGCAGGGCAGGGCAAATATTGATGGGAAGGGGGCGGGGGCATCAGCCTCGCACGCCCCACACAAACCTGGCCTCGAACGCGCACGCACACTCATGCCCGCGCACACACTTCCACTCCGTTTCACATCAAGCGCGTCAACACTGCGGGAGCTGTCCTGCGCCGAGCCTGGTGCTGAAAGCAGCCTTCCGGGGGGGAGAGAGGCGCAAACGCCCGGGTGTTGGTGGTTGTTGTTGTTGTTGTTGTTGTGGTCGTTGTTGTTGTTCAATCTCCCCCACCACCGCCCCCACACCCCACTAACGCTTACCGGTGTCGTGCGGCTTCAAAAAAAAAAAAAAAGTGGCGGGAGGTTAAAATGCCAGTCCCTAATTGCCGCCTGCTCAGATGGAACTCGGCTACCCTCTTACGGCAGTAACCGTCAGCATGATAACAACCCCCCCCACACACACACACACACACACCTCAAATTAAATTGATAATTTGATTCCCAGACGTTTTACACGTCCTCCGCCTGACTAACATTGAGTGCGTACACAGGAGCATTATGTAGCTACAGAACTACGTACTATACACGAGCCAGTTATTTGAATGATATGACATTTACCATTACAATTCAGCTCAAACGAATGTACCTCAAGTTTGTGTGAATTGCTTTGCAAAACTTGCAAAGCGCGCGTGAAATACTTCCAGGGTCGAAATCGCTGCTTGTGTATCGTTTGAATAACCGACGTTTTACGAACGCTGACTGGCAGCATGTCCACTAATGCAATTAATGGCTCAGCTGTAGGTGCTGCGTTAAAGAAAGAAAGAAAGAAAGAAAGAAAGAAAGAAAGAAAGAAGAAAAAGTGTATTGCGTACAAGATTAAGGTTCGATAAGCAAGGTGAGTGCTTTTAGTATGACGTTTAAATGTCTTGGTTTGTTTGTTTGATGGAGGGGTAATGCATGTTTGTTTGTTGTTGTTCGCTCGTCGTGACGTAGTTGACAATGTCGCGTTGCGATATGAAAAGTCGTGCAACATTCAAAAGTTCCGAGCGAGTTCTCACACGAACAGAAAAAGAAAAGTGTTAGCAGTAAAACACGGGCTTGTGACTTGGAGGCAGGGTGCTCTGCTGCTCTCGGTCCCCTTCCAGTTTTTTTATTTATTTTTATTTTTATTTATTTTTATTATTATTCATTTATTTGTACTTATTTATTTATTTATTTATTTTCCATCTTAATCCTGCATCGCACCCTTCCAATCCCGGCCACCTCCTCCCTTTCCTCCTCGAGCTGCGCTGCCAGTGCGCCGCCTCCTCCTCCTCCTATCACCGACCCACCAATGGGGAGCACCTATTAGAAAAATTATTAGCCTCGGCTGCAGCACTTTCACTCCCTCTCACCGGCACCGGGCGATTGTGGTATACGTACGGAAGCGGTAGTGTGGCCGGAGGACGTCGGAGGGAAATTGGGAGCAAACCCCCCGACACACACACACACACACACACACACACACACACACACACACACACACACACCGGCGGGGACTTGCGGCACGAGACCGAGGCACCAGCCAGCAGCTCGTGCGATGCAACACCTCTGGAGGAGGAGGGGGGGTGCGGGAGCAGTTGCTGCTGCTGCTAAACAGAAGACGGGGGGTCGCGTAGCCCTCTAGGAGGAAGACCGAGAGAGAGCAGAGCGCGGCGCCGGCAGGGGCGTCCTGGAGACCGGAGGAACGGAGCCGAGATTAGTGCGTCTGCCGCGGAAGGAGGGTGACTTGGAAGAGACTCTCCCTGCCCCGTCCCCCGTCCCCTGCCCAGAGAGAGCCGAAATACAACTCAAGGTGGTGGATCGTCTGCATTCAGGTACTACACCCCCCCCACACACACCACCACCACCACCACCACCCTCCCCACCCCCTTCTTCCCTTTTTTTTTAATAGTCACACACTGTGCTCAGGGAAAAGTGTTACCAGAATCATTTGTGTAGTTCTGTGCTGTTTTTTTTTTTTTTCCCCCAGGCGGAGGGGGCGGGGTGGGGGGTAGGTGTTGGGAAGGGCAGGTGTAGAGTAGAGGGGGAAATGGGGGGGCAACAATCCACTGGATTGAAGGGCAGTGGAAGCTTTTGCACAATGAAGGCAGGAGGAGCGAAGGGGGGGGGGGGAGAGGGGGGGGGTCATGCTGCAGGAGGCTTTGTCCCTGTTTATGGCTCTCGGGACGGTGAGGTTGGAAAGAGTTGCCTCCCTCCCTGCCTCCCTCCCTCAGAGGTCCCGCCACATGATGCAGCCACAGTGATTGGGGGGGGATATGTTGCTTTTAATTATTATTATTAGTAGTAGTAGTTGTAGTATTATTATTATTATCATTATTATTATTGATTTTCTCTTGTCTTCAGTTTTTCCAAAGCCTCCCCGCCAGCAGGACATCAGCCATGGCTGGGCTCGTCCCGTCCCCCCTCCCCCTCCTCTTGCTGCTGCTCCTGCTGGGATGCCAAAATCGGTAAAGTTGTCAAACTTTCTCCTTTTTTTTTTGTGGCCGGCAAAGTAAAACACCCCCATGGTGTTTTTGTTTTTTGTTTTTTTAGTTGTTTTGTTTTATTCCTCCCAATTGAAACCCCAAAGTTTGGACGTCTGGTTCCGACGCGGTCGTCTTCCCTGCGGTGGGTTTTTTTTATTGGCCAGCTCTGCCCCACTCTCCCTCTCATTGATTGCGTATCTGAGCCCGCACTCTGCTGCTACGGACTCTCCTGAGCGGCCGTCCTGCACCCACGGAAGGCAGCAAGAGAGAGAGAGAGCAAAGGCAGATCTGTCAACGGCTCCAGTCTGGCTGGAAGAGATCGATCGCTCCTCAACCCTGATTGCAATCCTTGAAAAATCGCACGTCTAGATCTCCATTCCTAGAAAGATTTTCCCCCTTTTCTGGGACGTGGAACTCTCTCTTTGTCTGTGAGTCGATCACATGCAGAGGATTGAAATGATGTTTTTCAGTCAGCTGCAGCAAGCCTGTTATTAACACCTCACCCTTCCCTCCCCGCAATTAATCACAATAAAAAGAACACGATCTCAGGGGAATAGGTACATTAAAAAACAGGCATTTACATACATGCACAAAACATCAGTATCGGTGAAAGGAGTTCATCTTTGGAGTAGCTGCTGGTAAGAGATGAGACCATGTACATCAATACATGTACGTCGCTCATCAAGTATTGCAAACACAGGTGCACTGGATGGATATTGACGGGAACAGGACCAAAATGGGCGTTTTTCAGTGGTTATGCTTTCTTTTCTTCTGTTTTTGTCTCCTGCATTCTTTGATTGATTAACTATTAAAATAAATTCTGAACTATATTCATGAACTTCATCCCTACACCCTTCACATTTGTTTCTGTTTTGTTTTTTGCAAGCATGTTTCCGTATTTTAAGAAATGAAATGAAATGAGACAATAACCCGCTTGACACTCTGCGGTCCAACTTCATGCCCTGATGTAGCTTTTTTTTTTTGTTGATTTTGTTTTTCATCCGTCCCTCCTAGGCTCTGCCAGTCCTCTGAGAAGGAGGCGGTGACCAACGACAACAGCACAGTCTTCACCCGCATCCTCGACGGGCTCCTCGACGGCTACGACAACAGGCTCCGGCCAGGGCTCGGAGGTTTGCCGGGGGCCGATTGTTGCTCCAGTTTTATCTGTTTGTTTATCTATTTATTTATTCATGTAATTTGGCAGCGAGAGGGCAGCAGCACCGCCAAACGACTTGAGTCTGGAGAGTTTAGCATTGAAATCCAAGAGGCAGGCGAGGAAAATCCAATCCAAAGACGTGCTAATGCAGCTTGCCACGTAAATCCTGGGTAAAAGAAAAAGTGGAAAACCAACTACGAACTGCTACATACTAGCAAGGGCGTGGGCAAACTACGGCAAGGGAACCATATGACCTACCACAAGTCATAAAATAGTATTACATACATTTTTTTGTGTTTTAATGGTCATTTTAATCAAGAGCTGCATATCGGGGGGCTTCTAAGACATTGATTTTGTTGTAAAGCTTTTGTTCATTTTCAGTTGACATTAAAGCACTTGTTTTTTTTACATATCCCATGATATATTATTTTCCTCCTATGAGGTGTCACCAAAACACTCCATCCATCTGCTGCTGCTCCGGTCCCCTCTGTCAATTTTCAGAACCCACTGTGGCCCCACCAGTCAAAAGGTTTTGCCCAGCCCTGCTCTAGCCTGTTAAAATCGACCGGGCTGAACGGAGCTTGAGACACCGACCATGTTTGAGCTGATGGTTTTTCAAGCGAGGAAACAAACAAACAAAAAGCTTCTTTGAAAAACTGTGCGTTGTGCAATACGGCATTCTTTCCATTAACGCGTCGGTGGTCAGCGGCGGGAGCACGGCGACGGCACCTTGGCCACCTGCTTAATGTCACGCGGCCACGCGGGGAGCAGCATTCATCACGCCGTCAGCGCCGCAACCTGAAACCTCACCGTGCCGCCCGGCCTTTCTTTTTATTTTTTTTTATTCCCCACGGCTCTCCATGGCAACTGGCGATAACCTTGAGAGCTGACAAATTACCATTTAAAGGTGGATTTTTTTTCTCTCTCTCTCTTTCTCTCATGTCACTGACTTGAAAGCTTTTTTTTTATTATTATTATTATTGTCGTTGCTCTCCCTTCACTTCATCCTCCGCCAGGTTTGCAAATACAGCGTCCACTCGCTGCTCTTCACCGTGTATCACGAGCACTTGTCCCCATCACAGGCAGGAACAAGGTGTTTTTTTTTTCAAAGTTTCTTAATGGACAGTGGCTGATGTGTCATGGTGAAAAGCTTTGCTCTCACATCCTGGTAACGGTTGCTACCCCTGAAAAGAGGGCCTATAAATACATGGCAGGAAAAAAATAAAGGTTCAGGCCGTCGTTCAGAACCGAGCTGACGACCAATCGCAGCCTCGCCCCTATTATTTTTTTATATATGTAAAAAGAACAGATGACCACAGCAACAATGACGACAATGATGATGGTGATGGTGATCATCTGACTAGCTCACCTTTCAGTTTCTGTCAAGGCACCACGTCACTCTTTCAAAACCATCCGGCTCAGTTGGAATAAACTAGTTGTTGAGCCTGTGAGACGCTTTTGAGCAAACTTCTGTTCTAATCTTGCAATAGTGACGTCCTCCAGTTGCACGTTTCTAAGTCGAAAGTGTGAAGGAAACCAATTTGGCGACTTAACTGGAACGTGCCTCAAATTAACTGTCTGAAATCGGGGCAATTAAACTTGAGTTCTCTTTTTTTCAGTTTCTCTCCTTTAAACTGTCCGGTCTGTGTCTCCGCCTTCAACAGAGAACGTCACCGAGATCCAGACCAACATCTTCGTCACCAGCTTCGGCCCCGTGTCCGACACTGAGATGGTGAGTCACATGTCGACCACGTGGTTGTTATTGGTCGCAGGGCAGGGATGGAAAATCTCGTAGTGGAGAGAAAAAAAGAACTGAACGCAATCTTGAGGGTTAAAAGCGTTTCTATCTTAAAAAAAAAATCGGCATTAGTATCAGTGATTTTTGTCCTGGAAATACTTGGATTTGGATTGATGGGGCGGAAAAAAAAGACAAAGCCCAGCTGAGACGACTGTCGGTATTTATAGCAACGGGAACGTCACTCTTCTTTGAAGGAACTCGTCCTTTTGAAGAGCTCCTCCTCTTTCTTACTCGCAAAAGTGACGCAAAACGGTTCTAATGCGCCGCGTCCGGCCCACTCCGGCCCGCTTCGGAGTGACTCATCCCTTTTATAAATCCGCTCTCTTCTCTTTTTTTCTTCCTCTCTTCCTTCCATGATCTATATGGTTCCACCTGGGTAGCCAAACGCATTAAACCTCCCCCTTTCATTAAGTCTTCTATTACACCCCGATGCACTTCTGGCACACATCGGATTGGGCGGGCGGGAGGGGGAAGGAAGGGGCGTGGCAGCAGCAAATTGGAACGCTGCCGGCGGACCCCAGACGACGTCGTGGGCCAAAGATTGCGCCTCGTTCTTTTTGGCAGCGTCGCAATTTTTACAGGATCCCGTTGTGTTGTACTCAAGACTGCACCAACCGAGACCAAGACGTCCAGACTAGAGAGTATCGAGATCGAGACTAGACCAAGACATTTGGGGTTCGAAAGCAAGACAAGACCAAGACTTTATATATCAAAGAAAAAGGTAAAAAAAGTGGCAAAAAATGATCAATGTTTTTTTAATTCAAGTTTGCTTCTAAATCAAACAGCAACATTTCTCTTCAGCAAGGTATCTTTTAATAATTTTCTTTAACATCTTTCTGCTTTTGGCAACTATTTTGAACCAAAGTCCATTCAGTCCGAAACAAGACAGAGTAAAAATACCTCAGAGAGGAGATGAGACCCTTAAAAATTGGTCTTGGGACCAACGCCAATCTGGAGTACTACAATACTAGGACATCGTGTTTGTTTGTTTGTGCATTCCGACGCTCTCGAGGCGGGACGACTCGTTCATAAGTCTTCTGCTGACATGAAGGGGCAAGTGATCAGAAGTGTTACCGTACAGAGCGAAAGACCTGATGTTGTGGCGTTGGCGAGCGATCAGGTCGGTGTTGCGGTCGTTTGTAACGTGATGCAAAATGAGTCGGCCAATGAAGAGCGTCAGCTACGCCCCCTTCAATGTCTGCCAGCCACAAGCCCTGGGAGAGGCGTATTGATGAGGTGTCCGTGCCCCCAGTGACATCACAAAGGGGCCAATACTCCGACGCTGAATGGTTTGAACGAAGTTGAACGAAGCGGAGCAGGGAGAGGGTTTCGGACTTTCTGGGAGTTCTCAGAGAAGCTGGAGAAACACTTTTCCTTCTTTTTTCTCTTTGGAAATAGATCATAACGTATAAATAATGCAGCCAAATTGTCAAAGTTGCACTCGGATTGCACAGAGTTTCGACCGAGTGAAAGCAGCTTTCAATATTTATTTTCTCAGCAGCCGGAAGAAAATTCTCAGGCAAAGCTGACTAGCCGTGACGGCAACCCTTCTGCCCCTAGTGGAGGAAGGTCGGCTTGCGTCCAGCCCCACTCCTCCTCATCCTCCTCCTTCCCCTTCTCTTCCTCTCTTTCGACGGTGAACACCGCTGACCTCCCCCCCTTTACATTCCCAGGAGTACACCATCGACGTGTTCTTCCGCCAGAGCTGGAAGGATGAGCGCCTGTGCTTCAAGGGCCCCATGGTCCGGCTGCCACTCAACAACCTGCTGGCCAGCAAGATCTGGACGCCCGACACCTTCTTCCTCAACGGCAAGAAGTCCATTGCCCACAACATGACCACGCCCAACAAGCTGCTGAGGCTGCAGGACGACGGCACGCTGCTCTACACCATGAGGTCGGTGGCCGCGAGCCGGACTCACTTTTCTAACTTTGATTCATTTTTGAAAATTGTTTTTTTTCCTCCTATGAACACAAGCACCTATGAACACAAGGTTGCCAGGCGGCCCCCAGCATTCCACTAATTTCGAAGCGCGCCCGACAGAGTCAAGGTTCCGAGCGTTTCGATGCCAGTGTCGCTCCTCAACGTTTCTCTTGAGAATTAAAAAGCCCAGGCGCTCATCCACGCCGCAACTTTTAATTAGCGCGAGGCGTCCGAGAGCACATTCAAATGGATAGGAAAGAGCGAAAGAGAGAGAGGAGAGAAGAAGGGGGGAGGGGGAACACCCAGCAAGGCCAACAGTTACACAAGGCTCAGCTCAGAATTACAGGGAAGGGGGAGAAATAAAATTTTCCTTTCCTTTCCTTTCCTTTCCTTACTTTGGGCGAACAGTGACACCTTGTGGCCAATTAGAGGTGGTTTAAACCAGCCAAGACCACCGCAGGCTCAAACTTAAAAGTAAAAGAAGCAGTTTGCCTTTGCCATTTCTGAACCAAAGTCGATTCTTGAGAAAATGCAGCAGAGGGAGATCATCCATAATGAAGAGCAGCTCTCGCCGTGAACTCCCCTCTTCTTCTTTTTTTTCCTTTTTTTTTTGGCAGCGACGGCCCCTTTCCCTAAAAAAAAAAAAGAATTGGGGTGGTGGGGCTCCTTCCAGCAGACAGATGGCGGGCCGCATCCGAAGGCGAACGGCCGCAGAAGGAACAGGAAGTGACCTCGTCCGGCGAACGGAGCAGTTGGCCTGGGAGGCGTCGCGCCCGGAGAATTAGAATAATGCGGCCGCGCGGCGGGTGATCCTCGGGAGTTGCCGCGCGGGACTTAAGAGAGCGGCTGCGGGGCGGATGAGAGCACTCTATCTGATACCGGGTGACGCCCGCCGAGGGTGGGGTGGGTAACAACGGCGAAGCGGGGGGGGGATTATCCGCAACGCAGCTGCAACAGCCGTGGCGCACACACACGCACACGTACTCCCTAAGACGTGCGCAGCGCGTGACAAAGGGCCTGAGCGTGCGCACGGCTTCACACACCCCAACCCCACCCCCTCGAAGCACCACTCTCCCGATGTAATCACTTGTAGCGACACGCTCAACTCTGACCTCGGGGCTTAGCCAGCGAGCGAACGTGCGCGCGAGCGAACGTGCGAGCGGTCATTTCCATATGGGTAATCATATGGAAATCCATGCACAACATGTATTTATAGCCGACTGGGGGAAAAAGGTTCTCGCGCATGAAAGGGCTCGCTGCACAGTTGTCTAAAAATGGCTGCAGGTTCCCCAGAAATATGCAGTCGGGGCAGCTCGACACTTCCTCCAGACTCGAGGAGTTCCAGGACTGTTTCAGTCCGGGCTTTTCCCCCTGCTTTTCAAGGCCCAAAATGACGCAAAATCCACTTTGCCGATGTTTTCTAACAAACACTGTGTCAAAGAAAGACTTTTTCTTTTCCTTTGGCCTGCTTGGTTTTTCATGCCGTCCACCGCGGACCCTTGTCACAAAGGGCGGCGAAACCTCTCCTTGTTCCTTCTTAATACACGCCGATGTCCCAACAACTCAGAGCAGGAAGTTAATTGTGCAGCTCTGTGTCGTTCACACGTCCAGCACATTATGTTAACAAAAAAAAAGTGACTTTTTTTCATCACCTAGCGAACAGCTGGATGTAGAAAGGATATGCCTTTTATTCCAGAAAGTTGCATACTTAGCCCTCTGTTTGCAGCTGGATTTTTTATTTTATTTTATTTATTTATTTTAGCTGGGCCTTCAGCACGTTTAGAGGTGGACAGAAAACACAGGAGGTGTCGCCCCTGACCCTTATAAAGGTTTCTGTGCCCCTTGTGATGTCATTAAGGTGCCGATTCCCGCGATAATTTTAAATTGGACAAATGGGAGTGATAGTGAGAGGAGCAACCAGAATTGACATTTTTGCAGCACGAGCCCGGCTCCCAGAACAAAATAAGAGTTCCTCCCTGTGGCCACCTGGGGGCAGTGTTGCCCATTACAATACCGGGTAGGTTGCACTTCCTCCACTTTGGAGACCTGGTGGCTTTGGGAGTGACATATTCTTAAAGATATCACTGCCTGTTTCTGTCTAGCCCGTCTTTTTTCTACCTCTGCAGCTGCTAAAAAAAAAAAGTGAAAGAAAAAGGAAAGAAGAGCCTGTGGAACTGCTGACCTCAGTGGCTGTTATTGTGTCGATACTGTACTGCCACGATTGCCCTGCATCCTGTATCCACTACAATGTGTTGCGCACAAAAGCAAACAAGAGGCGCAAGCCCCTCTTCTCTCAAGATTCAAAGATTTTATTTGTCACGTCACGTTACACACCAGTGAAATGTTGGTGTGGCAGAAGCCGTCATGATAGTGCATTTCGAGGAATAAGTGTCAAAAAAAAACTATTTTCAAACGTTGGAAGTGAAATACAAGCTCTTAAAAAGTGGCCAGTACAGATGAGGGCGTTTGAAGTGTTAAGACAATACAATGTACTATCGTATCATATCATGTAACATAATGAGTTGCAAACAATGGGACTAATTAAATTGAATATTGTCTCGCACCAGGCTGACCATCTCCGCCGAGTGCCCCATGCAGTTGGAGGACTTCCCCATGGACGCGCACGCCTGCCCGCTCAAGTTTGGCAGCTGTGAGTCGCACAGATACCTGCTGTTGAACGCCGACTTCCTGCGTATTTTTTTTAGACCAAAAAAAAACAGTGCCTCCATTCGGTGCGCGATCACTGTGGATAAAAAAAAAAATTAAAAGGGTTCTACAGTGTAGCCGTTTATGCTACCAGCACTGCCATGTATCCAAACAACTCTCCAGGGCTCTAGGAAAACAGCGTGTTTAGCCCTCTGTTTACAGCCTCCCGCCAAGAATCTTGCACACTGAATCACCAGGGGGGTTATTGAGCACACGGCATTATTTAACGTGCACAAACGCACCCAAGTTGTTTTGCATTTGCACCTATGAATAAATGATGGGAGGGCATCCCGGAGGGCAGCCGGGGTCAAGCCAAGCGTCAGTTCAGCAGTGCGTGCAAATACCTCCTAAGAGGCCCTGAAGATAGATCAGCAGCAGATTACGGGCATCCGCTGCCTTGAGAAATTAATTAGTCCTGGCAATGGGGGTGGGGGCTCCCTATTCCTACCCACCCCGTCCCACCGCTGAGGGGATGTGTATAAATAGCCCTGGGCTATCCCGGGGTCGACGACTTAAAGAGAAATCTGGACGAGCGGCGCTCCTCCTCAGGGAGGGAGAGGGAGGGATGGCGGGGATCAAAGGCCGATTATCCCCAGATTTCTGTCGGACGCGTCGAAGCACTTTTGAGAGCAATCCAATTAAAGCCGTGGCGTCCCTCGCAAAAGAAAAAAATAAAACACTCACCTGCCTGCACTGGGCTGGTGATCCCCGGCCGAGAGGTGCAAGAGCGCCAGAAGGATGACGTGCCGGCGACCTCGCTGCATTCTAGCGCCAGGGGGAATAAATAACCTGGGCTTTTCTTCTGCGGCTCCGTGGAAGCTAATGCCACTACACGTCGCTACGAGCGGCCCGGCCGCACGTCGGACCGCCTGATAGCTTCTGTCCTCAGATGGCACCGCGGGGTGGGTTTATTCTAAAGCCCGGAGTCGCCATCTATTACTGAATAAAGTTAAAGTACCAGCAAACGAGGCCGCAATCCATTTTCTAAGAATCAACATACAAACGTTTAGCCCAGTAATCTGTGACAACGCACAAATTTGACTTTATCCGGTGTTTACTATGATCATCAGTGGGGGGAATGGGGAACAAGGGGGGCGGGGGGGGGGGGGGGTGAAAGGAACAGCATCCGGTGTAATGAAAAATGGGCAAAATTAATCCCGCTGGCATTTACAAAAAAAGAAAAGCCACTAAATCTCTCATTCGCTGGGAAAAAAGTGCTAAACAAATTATGTTTTTGTTGTTAAGATTTGTTATTGTGACGGCATCGTTCTAATTCTTTCTCAGGTCACTTGACGCATTGCACCTTTTCACATATGTCTGTGAAGGTTCTCAGTCATCCAGGTCGTCTTCAGGTGGCATGGTTAAATTAGGGCAACTGGACTCCAGAAGTCCAGCTGCCCTAACTTAACCCTGCCACCTTTTCACATCTGATTAAACACAGAAATTAAAAATAAATCTTAACATGTCACATGGCACAACAAGCCTGGCTATCATTAGCATCCATTGTTAGCGTGACTTTACCACTAACCTTTTTTTTCCCCCAACATCAACCACTTCTGCCGTGGATTTTCTTTCAACAAGCTTGCAGAATTGTATACAAAACTGACCTCAAACTCAAGTGGAAGAAAACCGCAGCGAGGTATTAAACGTGTCCTGACATCAATCTGATTTGTTCTTTCTCCCTCGTACCAATATTTCGTGTGTCAAAGTTATAATCCCCGTCCTGGGCCGCATGTATGACAGGAACAGTACAGCAGGTCCAGCTAAAGGTCGTCTAATCCCCCCCCTTTCTTTGGCTTTCGCGTCCTGCTGCCTCATTTAGCCACTGACCTTTATCGCACTGCGCCACGAGCTGAAAAACTTGGTGTAACGTCCCTCTGTGCGACGGAGTTAGCCGAGCTGGCTGTGAAATAGTTCCAATTGAGACGCACGAAAATGTACCGTTGTGTTCTTTCTTTGTTTTCTGTGGTCTGACAGAGCTTCAGTTTCTGCAGGTAGCTAAATTCAACTTTTTTTATGTTGCCCTGGAGACCTTAAAAGTGTTTTTTGTACAACCTACCAGCAAGGTTGAAGGTTGACCGCAGTAGTTTCTTGACACCTCGCACATTAAGACGGGAGCACAGCGGCGGTAAAGTGTGAACCGTCCTCAGCGTTGGCACAGGCGTAGTGTTTTGGCTGCCAAAGCCTTTAGCTCTTCCTCCACCCTCCTCCTCCACCCTAATGAAATTTGCGAATAATCTCCCTCTGCAAGTCAGAGTACCCAACAATTAAGGTCCCAGCCTTTTGGCCCCAGCAGCGGCCAAATTTAAACGCTGTCCTGCTTTGTTCACCGCCGCCATCCAGTAGCTGAGTCAGCTCGGCCTAACGTTTTGTTCAGCCGAGGCAGAAAAGGTCGACTCGAGGCTCGGCCTCGGCTGCTCCTTCGGCCGTAGGTATTTAATGGCTGTAATTGGATCTTTTACACCCATTACAATCCATTCTAGACAAAGCAGATTTGTGAAACTGCCCGTCTTGTTTTGTCAAAATATGCAATTCTTTGACCAAATAAAGAGCAAGCATCGATCCCATATCGCTGCTGTCAACTTCATACTAAAACCAATTTTAGGAATTGATGTGATCAATATTTGGATTGCTTGGACTTAGATTGCGACCAGTTCGAAAAGGCAGGTAATGATAATAATTTGAAGTTTTGATTGAAATATTCATCAAACATAAAAAAAAATAAATAAATAAAAAAAAATCCCCTGTGCTCTAGTTTTCTCCACCAGTGTTTCCCCAAATCTTCCGTAAGTTGACATGACCGACAAATAGGTAGCCGCTGTCGCTGCTACACGCTGGATTTATTGTGATTACCATAAAAATAGTCCAAGAGATTTTTATATTTCCAAGTTCTTTTTTTTTGTTTGTTTCGTTTGATTTTGACAAGCATGATGCAACACAGTACAGTTAATCTGACTGACGGTCTGTTTACTGCTGACCAGAGTGGGCTGAAGAGAAGGTTGGTGGTGGTCGGAGGGAGGGGGGGGTTTAACCTCTGACCCTCAAGTGTGGTTTAGTGGTTTAGACCAAAATACACTTAGAGACACGCAAACACACACATTGCATGCCAGCAAAACTGGACTTTTGGCCTTAAGCTCGCAGTCTAATCACAAAGTGCGAGAATCTCCGCTCGCACCCGCTCAGATAAACAGACAAGCAGATGGGCGTCCGCCCCGAGTTTCCTGATTTCAGACGCTTGAACGAAAATGTCCAAGTTGAAACTCTCCCCTCTCCTCGTCTCTCCCCTCCTCCCTCCCGCTGCGCAGACGCCTACCCGATGTCGGAGGTGGTCTACATTTGGACCAAAGGCGCAGCAAAGTCGGTGGTGGTTGCCGAGGACGGCTCCCGCCTCAACCAGTACCACCTGATCGGGCAGACGGCCGGTACGGAGGACATCAACACCAGCAGAGGTGTGTGTGTGTCTGTCTGTCTGTTCGCAAAATAAAAGCAATATTTCTAAAATTTCGACAAAGTACAATTGCCATTTGCAGGTATTTCCATTGAATGGTGTGAAGCGCATAACAGATCTTGTCACATGAGATTCTTTGAGAATTACATTTGCGTTTGTTTACGTTTGTTTGCTGTCAAGAATGTTTGTTATATTTTTCTCTTTGATTACTTGTAAAAAAAAAAATTCCGTCTCCTCCTCTGTCCAAACAAAATGCGCCATTTTCACTTGAGGAAAACTGGTAACGTGACCCCGTACGTCACGTCCGGTGACATGTAAATGTGAAAAAAAAAGTGTTTGCGATATACCTCAATATGGATAGATCTTAAGAAAAAAACACCTCATGAGAGCATCAGAACCTTTCAGCAATATTTGTGAGGCTTCTCCAAGTCTAGGTGTTTCCATCACCAGTTTTTTATTGCGATATTTAGGTTTTGCGCAATTCTAGGGGTGGTGGAAACGCAGCTAGTGTTGCACGGCTCGGCTAGCTAGCTAGCTTGCTAGCTTCTAACACAGGGGTGGGTTCTTAAATTTGACAGTGGGGGCCAGAGCAGCAGCAGGTGGATGGAGTGTAATGGTGACCCACCTCATTGGAGAAAAAATATATCATGGGATGCGTAGAAAACGTGTTTTAATGTCAATTAAAAACAAACAAAAGAGTTACGTGATATCTGTTTTTGAAGCCCCACAGAATTGAAATGACTCTTAAAACACAGAAAATGTAGGAAATACAGCTATTTTTTATCACTTACTTACTATTAATATAATTTCTTCAAGCTCGTGGGCCGGATTAAAAAGCTTAACGGGCCGCATATGGTCCCTGGGCCATAATTTGCCTACGCCTGCTCTAACGCCTGCAGTTGGCCCAACCACTATCTTCTTACTGGCTCATGTTTCTGGGGTGGTAACGTCTAAAGTTTGCTCTCTATTCAGCATGAAACTGCTTTTTAATCTTTTTTTTCCTATCAACTTCCTGATACTGATAGATTCCAACCTCCCCCTCGCCTCCCCGACTCATTCGTCACCTGCCTCGTTTGTCTTTGTCATCCCCCACCGCCGTTTTCAGACCGGTTCCGTCCAAACAGGTAATTGCTTTACGAGGCGAACGCCCAACAAATTTCTGATTTTGTTCAGCCCCAGCTGCCGCACACCTGCCCTCCTGTTTCTCCAAATAAACAAACCCCCCCCCCCATCCACCCTCGCCACGGCTAACTCCCCCCCCCAGCTGCATCTCTCAGCCTCAAGCTTCCTTCCAGACCTTCCTCGGGCAGATTCATACAGCATTTGATGCGCATGACGTGATGTAACTAATTCTAGATTAGAAAAGATAAACTCTGCAAGGGGGTGGCGGTGGCGGGGGGTAAATGTGGGGAAACATCAAGAGATCAGAGTGGCCGAGCGGGCGAGTGCTGTTGGAGGAGAGTGGCACTATCGCCTCACACAACCAGCTGTCTACAGGCCCGGACGGCTCTGTCAAACAACACTTATCCTCGCATGAGCCGCCGGCGTGCACGCGCACACACACACACACACACACACACACACACACACACGGCTCCACAGAGTCCTGAGAGCTAGGGTTAATCCTCCCCCCTCACCCCCGTTCACACACACACACACACACTCACCCACACCGCCCATCCAACAACCGCCCAGCGGCTTTTGCATAAGAAGATGACATCATAGATCAGCCCAGGATTGGTTGGCTGGTTGCTCGGCGTTCCCTGGTCGTACCCAGCCCTGTTGCTTTTTTTTTATTGTCATTATTATAATTATATTGTTTGCTTCCTTTTTTTTATCGCAGCAAGAACCTCACGTCTTCACAATGATAAGAAAAACAAAACCCTCGAATTGATCCAGTGTACCTGAGGAATTATGGGATATCAGACGTGTTGATTTGACTGTAGGAATCAATGAGTGATAATAATGTTAAGAATAATAATGATAAGAAGAAGAAGAAATAGTGGAAATAGTTTGTTGTCTCCAATAAACAAGTGTCCCCTTCTGCATGTCTGTGATTGGACAGTGGGACTCTGACACGTGGGGGTGGGGGGGAGGCTGAAAGGCATCTGCTTAATACTCTTATGTAAAATGAAACTGTAATACACTTCCATCCAGTTTCTAAGAGAATCATTATTGAGAGTGTGGATCCCCCCCCCCCACACACACACACACACTCTCCCCACCACTACCCCCTTCCACCACCCTGTTTTCTTTCTTTCTTTTTTTCACGCGAGAGGGAAACATTGCTTTTCATGGCCGACTGAGTGGTTTAGGCAAAGGGTTAAAGAGTTCATTGGTTGAGTGACTATGCGGCTGCCCGGGATGGATGCTTGCGTGTTTTGGTATGCACGCCAGCTGTTGGTTAGTTTATTTTAAAAAAAAAATAAAAAAAAACAGGCTGAATGGATGATTTGATTTTTCTTTTTTTTTTACTCTCTTTTTTTAATCATAACATCCTTAAATACCACAACGTATTCACAATTTTAAACCTCAAAAAACGTACCCTTTGTCAAATTGAATCTAGGAACATGTAATTAATTACAGATACAAATTTCTCTTTCTGGAGTCACGCTTCCCAGCTGTGTGAATAATTGACTTCTCCTCAGATACTACGATGGGTGGCTGATAATGGTGCATGAGATTCTCAAGACCTGGACGATATTAATCTCACTCTCTCAGAGTTCTGATTTGCTGGCAAGTTAGCAAAGCAAGGTGGAAGGCTAAGCTTGGTGGGGTTAGCGCTGCTAGCTAATACTAACTTCTTTTTTATCCCGCCGGCGAACTGGGGAATCAGACTTTGGAGTTGGAATGGAACCCACCCCCACTGTCCAAATCTTCACAGGCTGCCTAGACTCAAAACCCGTCTGAATACATCTTTAGTTTTCTGTTGCGACCTCATCTAAAAATGTAATTTGGACACATTTGGAATAACTGAGCACCTGTGACTGTGAATAGCAATAAAATACAGAAATTGCTTCTGATTTCCTGCTGTTTTATCGAAAAAATATTTTTCATATGAACGATTTCTTTCGAATGCAAACTTTTATGGGCAGTCACCAGCCAGGAACGCGTGTTGCATTTTCCATTCACTGCGGTTCAGCCCGACTTCACCTTGTTTGTCCTCAGTCGGCAGAAGCGCCATTTGACGATGGAAATCCCTCACATTATCTCAGCCGTACCATCTGTCTGGGGCTCCAGAGACGGCGCATCATCACTCATGCAGCTTGGAGCCTCCAGTTCTGGAAACCCTCCAAATTGGTGGTGGAGATGCCTGATGGGTTTGAGCTCAGGGGTCACGCTGAGTCCACTGGGTTAATTTACTTTCAGAATCACTTGTTTAAAAACTTTGCAAAATTCACACCGTGAATACCGATTTGCCCAAAATGGAACAGTGCCCACTTGCTACCTGGCTAACTTTGCATGTCCGGTCATGGAATTCAATCGTGCTTGACATTTAGAGGATTTCCCCCAGAGGCGTACCGGTGCCACCGCCAAACAACAGAGTCATTTGTCAGCAATAACGCAGTAGCTTTCCCACAAATAGCAACGTTTGTGCCAAAGGGAATCAAATTCCTCGTCTCTCGTTCTTGAGCCACCTGAAGTCTCTCCTGCTGTTCTCTGAAGTCTCTGTTAAGTGGAGGAGCGTCTATTAATTGAAAAACAGCATCTCACCAATGGTTGTCTGGTCTTGCTTTAGTCACTTTTGTTGCTCAAAGCTTCAACTTCCTGCTGCTGTTTGTGTGGCCTTAACAAGAGAAAAGTTTTGACGCTTTACCCGTCCAAAAATCCAAAGAATGCTGAAATACCGGCCAACTGGCAGCACAGCGGTGCCCTGCAATGGAGGTTTGTGGGTTCAGTCCCTCCCACCGTTCCAAAGGCCTGCACGTTGGGCAGGTTCGGGTTCTCGTTGTGACCTGGTGATAAACTTGTGACTTATTGTCCACGGTGTAAACCCCGCCTTCCTCACCAAGTGCAGCTTAGACGGACTGACCCTGATAGCGGAAGAAGCGCGACGGGCCATCTACACCTGGGTACCTCACAGGTCACCTGACAGTGACCTGAATACCAATGCCATGATGCAGTACGTCCCCCCTCATTGACGTTTCAGAACACAACATCTAAAAAACTGGTAAAAACTTCCGACATATTGGCTATTCGGAGATGTGGACCCTAAAGACTGACCACAACCCCAACAGTGACCCAAAGATAGACAGACATTCGTTGCTATTGGGGTATTCAGTCAGTTTTACTCCACTCCAATAAATGTCATGTACGGTGTATTGTGGTGAATATCGGTTTGTGTCATGTGACATCAGGGCTAGAATTAGCACATCTAATCTTAGACAGCCGTTTCTGAACGTGGAAAGAGGAGATTACTCCAGAGTCGCTTCGCCCACGCCTTCTTTAATATGGTTCGGCAGGACCTAAGGATAGCCGACCACTTCTCAAAAAAGGAGCCGAGCCCTGTGGTACTCACCAGTTGACCATCATGGCGGCGTTGTTGCCCGGCATGAACGGCAGCTCCGCCCGCACGTCGTGCAGCACCAGGCCCTGGAGGACGAGCAGCAAGGTCCACCAGAGGAGCGCCCTCCTCCCCATAAGTCCGGCAGCCCCGGTCCCGTCGGGATCCTCCATGCATCAAGGGCGGGGGTGGGGCCGGCACTGCCTGGAGTCGGCACGGTCGCTACGAGCCCGGCGGGCCGGGGTCATGAGGCCGACCGAGGGGCCCAGAGTGATGGGAGTAGGGGGTGAAATACCAAAACCTTACCGGCGTCCCGGGTAGCCTGGCAGAGGCATGGCCCCAGGGGGGCGTCGGTGCGGAGAAGTGTGGCGCGGTCGGCCAAAAACAGGTTCCTCCTACTTTTTAAGTTACTCCGAGTTTGTCCCAAACGGATCCTTCATCCTGTTCCACACCGTTCCCAAGTCCCGTCAAGAGCTTTCCGTAGTCATCCTCGAAAATGTGTTAAAAAAAAATACATCAGGAAAAAAAGTGTGTACGCACGGTCAGCCCCCCTCCATTCCACCAGTGTTTAGCGGCAGCTAGCGACCCCCCACCTGCCTTAAAGGGTATCCTGCGGCACGCGCTATGTGTGTGTGTCTGTTCGTGTTAGTGTGTTGGTGTGTGTGTGTGTTTGTGTGCAGTAGCCGTCAGCAGTTACAGATCATGCTTCATGTGTGTCACAGTGAGTGAGCGCCTGCACTGGCGAGGGGGGAGGAGGGAGGGAGTGGGTGGGGCTTAGATCTTTGAGAGGATCCCGGGACAGGAAGCCTTAACGCGCACGGGCCTATACACACACACACACATGCACACTCACACGCACGCGCTCTTTCCCTCACTGATGGCAGGATGCAGATTGTAACCAGGGATTAGGGAGGTTGAAAAATCCGATTTTGCCTGGAGAAAGCCTTGTGTATTACTGTGTGTGTGTGTGTGTGTGTGTGTGTGTGTGTGTGTGTGTGTGTGTGTGTGTGTGTGTGTGCGTGTGAGAGAGAGAGAGAGAGAGAACGGGCGAGAGAGTGCAGCTTGCCTACATGTGCCTCAATGTGCAAAGTATAAGCACAGGGTTTTTTTTCTTTCATGGACGACTGTCACAAACTGCTTTTTCTTAACTATTGTGGCAATAAGCAACAAGGAGAGGACGAAAAAGGCAGTTCAAGTAACTCATAATAATAAAATGAACAATAAAAATTAATTTAAAAGGGGCACTTTTGGGAAGAAAGGTGAAAAACAATTGGAATCCTATCCCACAAGATTCTTTTTTGTTTTGTCTTGAATATTTTTTTTCAGCTTTTTCGTATAACGTCCAGCGCATGCGATTTGGCGGCATCTAGTGGTGAAAATAGGTACTGCTGGCAACGTCGCTGTTGGTCGCTGTTTCCTGGTGATCCTGCTTGACGTAAAATCTGAAAAGAATGGGGACGTTGTCGTACGACTGCTGAAACTGCCGTGATTATTTATTCATTTATTTACTAAAACTGTCCCACATTATTATCTGCCCCTTTCCTCCAGGGCAGTACACGGTGATGATGGCCCACTTCTACCTGAAGAGGAAGATTGGGTACTTTGTCATCCAGACCTACATGCCCTGCTTCATGACGGTGATCCTGTCCCAGGTATCCTTCTGGCTCAACCGGGAGTCCGTCCCCGCCAGGACCGTCTTTGGTGAGCTCGTTCATTCATTATATTGGCAACATTTTTTTCTACCCGTTTCCGAGCGACAATCGGAATAGAATGGAACAATCTCTTGTCTGCACCCCCACGTCCTCCCCAAGGCGTGACTACAGTGCTGACCATGACTACCCTCAGCATCAGTGCCAGGAACTCGCTGCCTAAGGTGGCCTATGCCACCGCCATGGACTGGTTCATCGCCGTCTGCTACGCCTTCGTCTTCTCAGCGCTCATCGAGTTCGCCACCGTCAACTACTTCACCAAGAGGAGCTGGGCCTGGGACGGCAAAAAGGCGCTGGAGGCGCAGCACCCTAAGGTACTCCTTGGACCCGCACCTGGTAGCGCTTGAGTGCGATTGGCTGCGTGTTGGATCAATAATTTCAATATCATTTCTGCCTTCCAAGCAGCAATAACATATAGAAATAAAAGTAGAAAAAAAAAACATTCTAAAAGTTGATGTTTCTTTTAGGGCTGCAACTAATGATTATTTTTGTTGTCGACTAATCTAGCGATTATTTTTTCGATTAGTCACGATTATCTTCTTTATTTTTACCACCTATTTTGGACTTCTGTTTAACCTGACTTGCTTAAATCTTCTTGTACACTGACAGCATGTGTTTTTAAACAAATATATAATGACACACAAAGCATTTATCAGTGACATAGTTGTTATATTTTTCAACGTAAAATATCATAGGCATATTCATTCACGATTTAAAGGTTATATGCAATGTTTATCACAGTTAAATACCGTAAACAAATTTCTTACAACTTAAATATCAAATTGATATGCGGTAAATAACACAGTTGATCAGCGAAAGAGTTTTACAATTCAGTATAAACACTACTGTAGTATTGACAGGGGCTGTGATTCACTAATTACTGCCTTAAAGTACGCATTTACCTCAGAGAACTATCGCTCACAAGCTTGTTCCATGATTTTCCGACGTGCGAAAAACGGTATTATGTACTTGCGTCATAGGCTGGTGAGAGTCACAGGGTTTCGCCGCTTCGTTTTCTATGAAATATTCCTGAACTTTAGAAACTTTGGGTCAGAGTTTTCGATTTTCAGAGAAGAAGACGTTCTTCTTCTCTGTTTTTGCAGGATGTAAACAACACGCAACACTGCCACCCTCAGCGCTCAGCACTGCACTGCAGCTACAAACGAGCACGTTGCGGCCGGAGTCCGCTCGTTCAGCAGTTTACAATTACAATAACACCACGCGTTGACGAATTTACGTCGTCAGCGTAATCGATTGCGTCAACTAATCGTTGCAGCCCTAGTTTCTTTTCATATTGTATGTAACATTGCGTGTGTTGGTTTGCCAAAGGGCTCCCCGGACAGATGCTAACGCTGCTTGGCGGCGCATGGAGCCCCTGCCCTGGACCCCCAACATGACTCACAATAAAAGTCACAATCATTTTAATACATTTTTTTACAAACCAAAATGTCCGTCACGCCATCCCACCGTTAACGTTTTTTTTTTTTTTGCTTTCTTGAATTTTGAGTAAACTTTGCCTCCATTTTATCCCTTCACCCCTTTACCTCCCCACCCCTCCCCGACCACCACCCCCTGCAGAAACGCGACCACATGCCGCTCTCCAAGAAGTCCAACAACGTGTGCGCGGCGGGCGTCAACTACACGCCCAACCTCACCAAGGACGTGTCGGTTGCCACCATCTCCAACCACGGCGCGTCGGCGCAGCTACGCGGCCCCGAGTCGGCGGCGGCAGCGGCGGCGGCGGCGGCGGCGGCAGCCCGCCTGGCCGACCCCAAGAAGACGTACAACAGCGTGAGCAAGATCGACAAGATGTCCCGCATCGTTTTCCCCGTCCTCTTCGGCACCTTCAACCTGGTCTACTGGGCCACGTACCTCAACCGGGAGCCGGTGGTGAAAGGCGTGGCCGCATCCACATAATCCCCCAAATTTTCTTCACTTATTTCTTTATTTCTTTATTTATTACGAGAAATTGAGCTTTTTTTGTGTGTGCGAGGACGCGGTTGTCGATTTTCTTTTTAAGCAATGCACAGAGTTATTCAAAAAGAATGAACAAATTCCTTACGTAATATTTTAACATTGGGTAAAAGCAATTGAAAACTCCAGCCAAGTCGCAAGTATCCCGCTCACGGTCAACTTTCATTTCCAACGTGTTCAACGCAGCCTCCGCCTGCAGCACGGACGAAATTCCTCCCAGACGAGCGTCGGCGTGTCACGATCCACCGAGCTGATTGTTATTCGCCGCTGTTCTTCGCTGCTCAAGGCCATTGAGGTTTGGCGGGTAGCGGCGGAGCATTGACTCCGAAAAACCTCTCATTTCAAATGGTCACTACTGATGGTGGAGGAGTGAACCGAGGCGTCGCCAAATGGGTTCATTGTTTTTGAATAACCCTGCATGTATCTGCCGTTTCAAGACAACAGCTGTACCCGACTGTCTGATTCCAGCACTTTGAAGGGTTGCAGGACTGCCCCCCCCCGCCCCCCCGGCCCCCCACCCCACCCTCTCCCCCGTTTCTAACGGCCGACCAACCAACAAAAAGAAATAAATACCGCGGCTGCTTTTGTCTCCTTATCGACTGCATCCCCTCGCAGCTCTGCATGGCGCTCTGCTGGAAGCAGCGAGAAAGCCTCCTCGCTCCTCGCTCCTCCCACTTCCCCCTTCGTCCGCGTGTCTTGTCTGTTCGCCGCCGCCGCCGCTGCTGCTGCAGCACACTTTATCACCACAAGGGTGCGGGGGAGGGGAGTCGGGAACGCTGCTCTGAAATGAACGCTGGACTTGCAGTGATGTAAATCGCTTTCTAACCCCGCGCGCCTCCTCGCACTGCGTAGCAACCGGGGGGCCCCCCCACGCTGCTGCCGCTTCTCCTCCTTCTTCTTCGTTCTTTTCATTTTTCATCTCTTCACCCAGAAAACTTGTGCTGCTCAGACCCCCACAAGGAAGGAGCGGTGTTGGGGGGTTTGACAGTGAAAGAAAAGGTGTCTCTCCTGCATTCTGAGAAGAACAGTCGGCTGGAAAATCATTTTTAAAAAAAAGAAACGCTGGCGGTCAAAACGGATATTTGCGACAAACTTTACTCCGTCGTCGATGCTGCTCCCGGCGACCACGTGCTGGACCCCCTATGCCTCTGATCCGGCTCAATCAAAGCCACTTGGCCATAAAAAAAAAAAAAAAACATATTCACAGTCGAGAGAGAGAGAGGCCGGGGCTCGGAAAATCAAACGCCGTCTCACACACCGATCAACAGAATGCTTCTTTTGGATGATGTAAAACATTCAACTTCCCCGTCGCCGCCGCAATGGAAAAGCCGTGTTTCCTTCTCCTTTAAGCTCGAAAGCCTTGTGAAAGAACAGTAGCTTGTATTTCACTACTTCTCAGCAGTAGCGGTGCTACAAAATAAACGCTAAAAGGTTTGTAACGCTAGCATGATATATATATATATATAAAAAAAGCAAGATTTAACCGAGGCCTTCCTTCCTTCCTTCCTTCCTTCCTTCCCTCCTTCCTTCCTTCCCACCTTCCTTCCTTCCTTCCCTCCTTCCTTCCTTCCTTCCTTCCTTCCTTCCTTCCTTCCCTCCTTCCTTCCTTCCTTCCTTCCTTCCTTCCTTCCTTCCCTCCTTCCTTCCTTCCCTCCTTCCTTCCTTCCTTCCTTCCTTCCCTCCTTCCTTCCTTCCCTCCTCCGTTCCTCCCTTCCTTCCTTTTTGTTTCGCTGATCCCCACTTTACTGTGTGTGAACCAGCGACCAGTGGAACTGCTCCCGTCCCCTTTTACCATCGTTTGCCAACGTTCTACAGTGTCTGACTGCTCTGAGCTTGTTTGGCTGTTTTGCTAATATACAATAACCCCCCACCCACCCCCATGACAGAGACTGACTGCAGACTTTTAGAAGGAGGGGGAAACCAAGAAGTCAAAGATGCAGTAAATATGGTCATAACTACTGCAAAGGTGAGTGCAGATCTGCTTTGACCCCTCACCCCTCCCACCCACCTATGTGTTGAGTCCGTATAAGATTTTGCTGCACCTTTGTGCCATTTTGAAAAAAAAATATTAATAATAATAAAGAAATGGTGCAACAAAGCCATGAAGCTGCAAAGACTTAGGAAAAGAAGGGAATGCCGCGTTCTTTTGAATCATGTCAATATGATTTCACTTTGAACTCTCCACTTTTGATCCGTCAAAGTCCACGTTTGTCTCTACGATTTGAAAAGAAAAAATGAGGAGGGCTGTGGGGAGGGATGCCAAAGCTGAATGTATTTTCGGGAGTTTATTGGAATTTGACTCGCCTACGTCACCGTGTAAAGTTGCGTTTCTTCTCTTTTTCCGTGTCGACAAGCCGATTCTCTCCGTCTTTTTGCCTTGACAAAATGGAAGCAATGAGTACACATTGCAACACTTTATTCATTTTAGTTTGTTTTTTTCTCCTCTGAAAATATGAGACAAACTCAGGAACAAAAAAAAAGCGGAGAGGAGAGGACGCCTGCGAGTCACTGTCCCTTTAATCTGGCCGACTCTTCTTTCTTTTTTTCTCCAACAGTGGTGCTTCTCATTGCCACCTGCTGCCGGGAACATTGATCCCGCCCACTCGTCGGCATCGCATAAACACTATTGTGGGCCGGGGTAGGGGGAGGAGGAAATCCATTAAAAAAAAAAAAAAAAAGTGCCCCCCTTGATTGATTTTTATTTGTATGTGTGTGAAATTGGCACCCAAACCAACATCTTCATGGTTCTAAACTTAGAATCCTTCCACTTTCCTCCGGCGCGCTGCTCTGTGATGTGTTTGTCGCTGGTCGGAATCCTTAGCGCTCTCACAAGGCCGGCTGACTGTTCTGTCCAGCGTGCAGCTAAGTGGAGGTCTGTGTTTTCTGCCTGACAGGTGACGAGTTGACGGTCGCCACCGAGCTGAAATAGCCAACGCCTCTTTTCCCCGGTAACTGTTTTTCTCACTCTCCTCCTCCTCGTCCTGCCTCTGTTTCTCTGCTGCTCACAGTGTGGAAACACAAAGTCGTCGCACTCTACTTAGTTGTTTGGGAGTTTGTTTTCCATTTTGAGAATAAAGTTTAAAGTTCATGAATAAAATCGAAATTTTAAGAAGTTGAAATTTGGTGTTTAAAGTGGAAATTTCGAGAATATATTCAAAATTTCATGATTAAAGTGGAAAGTTCGAGAATAAAGTCAAAATTTCACGAATAAAGTCAAAATTTTTGGATTAGAAAAATCAGCGTAAATGAAATTGAAATTCCAAGATTAAAGTCAAAATATCGAGAATACAGTCAAAAGGCTCTACGCACAAGCCTCGTGGAGTACCTCCGTTTTCACCAGTTTCCTGTTTACTCCAACTTTGAAACGGAAACTTAAAAAAAATCTCCTTCCCGTAATATTTATTTTCTTCTTCTGATCCTAATCCTCCTTCATACGCATCTGACTTAAATGAACAACTGTGCTGGTGTAAATGCTGTGGTTTAAGGTCTAGTGTGTAAAATTTGGTTTGATTTATGATTTTTAGATTTAAAAAATCGTAACATACTGCCCATAAATACATTACTGAACCTAGCTGTGTTTCCATTAGTTTTTCACAAAATAAAAGCGATATTTCTAAAATTCGACAAAGTACAAATGCAATTTGCAAGTGTTTCTGGTGCGAAGCGCATAAACTGTAATTCGCGTAAAATCTTCCTCATGTGAGATTTTACAAGACTTACATTTTGTTGGTTCACATGTGCTTGCTGTCAAGAACGGTTGTTATATTCTTTCTCTTTGATTGCTTGTAAAAGATATTCTATCTCCTCCTCCGTCCAAACATAACGCGCAATTTTCACTCGTCACGTCACTTGAGCCCGTACGTTACGTCCAGTGTCGTGTAAATGCAAAAAAAAAGTGTTTCCATGACTTTTAGCCATATTTGAGAGCTTTTTTTTTTCCAAGTTTAGGTTTTTGCATTACCAGTTTTCTATTGCGATATTTACACAAGAATATACATAGAGCAAGGGTCTTGCTCCTAGTTAGCTGCCATCTTGTGCCGCCATTTTTTAAGGAAGCCCTCATGACGCCGTCCTATATACGAAAGGCTCTGTCAGGCGGGCTTCCTTAAAACATTTACAAACTGGACCTTTAAAGCAACATTCAAGCCAAAAAGTATATATAGCTTCTTTTTGTAGTGACTGGCAATTAGCAAAGAGGAGGGATCAGAACTAAAAAACTAAAATGACAATAGCTCATTTTAAAATCCTCGATCAACAAAAGTCTCACTAAAGACGAACCACTCCGAGGGAGGTTTCTCTGATCATCCAGAGCCAATCCGCAGGGCGGCCAGAACATTTTTGAACTTTGGGCCTCCTGAGTGGGGAAAATAACCTTTCCATGCAGCGCAGGGTGCGACGCGGCTGAAAGGTCGCAGGCAGCTATCACACATGCATGACGACTCTCCCCTCTCTGCTCCCTCGGCAAAGAACTTGTACTTTATTATGTCGGGTTGGAACCCTTTTTTTATGGTTGTTTTTCTTCTCTCTGCTATCTCTCTGTCCAAACGCGCAGCACAGTCACTGTGGCTAGACTCTTTCCGCCTCATTCTCTTTGTTTAATGTGCTGTGTTTGTTTTGTGTATGACACTAAAAGATTGAATAAAAAGATGAACGAGTGTGTCGTTGGCGTTTATATCGCGATTAAAAACAAAGCTGCGTGATTTCAAAAGGATGAAGATGTTAGTAGATTGGCTGAGATGTTTTTGTTTTTTTTCCAGTTTAATCAGTTCCAGTCTGCACTTGTGTTTCAACTCAGATGACGATGAAAGCACTATTGTCTTTTCAGCTTTCAAGCGAAGGCCTCACAACAACTTTTATGACCATTTTTCAACAGGTTAGACCCGTCGGAGTGCAGTTTGTGCATATCTTATAGCTTTAACGGAAACGTGTTGTTTATTATAATATACAAGCAGCCAAAACATTAAAACTCACGGGAGATAAAAAAAAAAAAAATGTAACATTTGCGACACACTGCAATGTTTTATTGGCAATGCCTGATTGTTCCCATGCATATTAATTCATGCTAATGCAGGAATTTGACACAATGAAGAAGCGCAACGGGAAGTGATTTTGATTAAAAGGCTGCGCGGCGGCTCAACTGCAGGACTAGAAGTCGGAATCAAAAAGCTGTGATGTACAATGGGGAGGTCAGGGGTTAATTCTAGCCGCAGGGGCCAAAGCGGCACCTCCCCGCAAGATTTTCCTCTTTCGGCCACCAGATGGCAGCGAGGCCTCTCGGCAGGCACTTGGGTGTGAATGGGGAAGAAAGGGAGGGAGGGAGGGAGGGGAAACAGGCGCGTCCCTGAGAGTTTGAGCGCCTATTCAGAAAAAAAAAATGGCTTGTGTGGGGAGGTGCTGTGGCCACTAACATCACCTCTGGTGGTTAATATCTTTTCGAAGGGTAAGAACACACGAACAAAACGGAGGAAATTTTACTCAGTTGATATCGTCATAAACGGGTAAATCTTTAAAAAGAAAGAAAAAGAAAAAGAAATCAGTCATAGTCGAAAGGGGTTAAACATAACAATAACACAAGATAGAACGAAAGGATAGATCATCTCGTATAGTGAGAAAAAAAATAAGAGCACAGCACTGCGATTTATTCATTTATTTATTTATTTATTTTTAATAATAAGCCCCCCGCCCCACGGCGGATAACGTAATTGCGGCGCAGGTACAGTATGTCGCTGCGCTCGGTGTGGTGAGTCACGCAAAGAGGGGCTCATCCTCCGGAGCTCATCTCCCCGGCGGACGGCGTCCACTGCCGGCCACTTCTTGCTTCCCTCCCTGCCTGCCTGAGCAACTCGATCCCGCTCAGTCCGATCACGTTGATCGATCGATCGTCGGCGGGGGTGCGTCCCGGCGAAAAACACACCCCACCCCTCGCCACCCACCCGCACAAACAGGGCGCGCGCGCGCCCTCGCACGCGCGCCTCTCACCCTCCCCTCCGCTTCCAGTCAGGGAGGCGGGTGGTGCTGTGGGAGGTAAAAGGGGAGGGGAGGGGGTGAGGGGGGGGGGGAGGGAAAGACCTCTCTCTTCTTCATCATCTTCTTTTTTTTCCGCGCTCGCGGATGCCACGCAGGACAAAAGTGCGTGTGGACGCGCGAGGAAGTTGGGAGTAGCGCCCGGATTGATGGTCGGCTGCGGCGCGACGAACGCACGTGGAGAGGGGGGTGCCGCCGCCACCGCTGTCACTGCTGCTTCTTCTTCTCCGAGACATAAAGAATAATATATATTTATTATTTAATTATTCATTTTTTTCGCCTTCGTTCCTGCCAACCCGAGGTGTTGCGCGGGGAAGAGGAGGAGGAGGCGGGGGGGGGCTCAAAATGACAATCAACTTTGCGCTCGTCCTTTTCACACTTGCGCTTGCTCAAGGTGCCCGGTAAGTGTGCGGATTTTTCTCGCGCTCTCTTTCTCGCTCTCTTTATTCGCAAACATTTTTATCGATCACGCGCAACAGCTCGCGAGGTGCTCAAGGACGGGAAAAAAAAAAAAGTTCAAACGCGTTGTTGTTGCCATTGTTGTTTTTGGGCAGGTGTGCGTTTTGTCTTGTGAATGAATGTAATGTATGCATGCACTGGATTTTTTTTTTTTTCTTATTATTATTAGGGCTTCCCCCGCGCGCGCACTCAGGCGCGCACGCATGCGGCAGCAAACCCACCACCAGCAGACGTCATCGTTTGTTCGTTCGTTTGCACCCCCTTCCCACCCACTCACCCTCGCGCGCGACAAAGTTTGTGTTTGCGTTGACGGAACGTGATTCACGACCTTCCCTTCTTCTTCGCCTCCCTCCGCACTCCCACTCCCCGCCCCCACCCCTCTCTCTCTCCCAGCTGTGATCTGCTGGAATATGGCGACGACTACGAGGACCACCACGACGCCCACGTCAATCAAATGCTGGTGCCCAGGACGCACCAGGAGGACGCCACGCTCATCCTCAACAACCTCCTCAAGGAATACGACAAGACGCTGAGGCCAGACATCGGAGGTGAGCCTCCACGCCTGAGGGTTCACTTCCTGCCCCTTCACAACACCCGCGAGGAGTGGCAAGGAAGGGTACAAGAGAACACAACATTAAGTTGTGTGTGTCTGTGTGTGTCTGTGTGTGTGCGCGCGCGCGCGTGTGCGTGTGCGTGTGTGTGTAACGTGACACGGTGTTTTCAAGTACTGTCCTGCGTGGTTTCAACGAGTCACATTAATGGGTGACGTAGCCAACAGCTGCCTGTGCGAGCCAACGTAAGAACTCGACGTCGGCCGCTGTCCATGGTGCTGATCGACCCCCTCGCTGGCTGAGGACAGAGCTGTCCATGGTGATGATCGTTTCTTCTTGATAGGAGTGTAGCTGTCCGTGGTGCTGATCACTCACTGATGGATCTGTCCGCGGTGCTGATCACCCCCAGACTGGGAATGGATCTGTCCTTGGTGCTGATCATCTCCCCCACCCCCCTGGCTAAGGGGAGAGCTGTCCGTGGTCCTGGTCATTTTACCCTGACTGGGATTGGATTTGTTCGTGCTGCTGATATTTTGAGCCAGCCAGGGACGGAGCTGTCCATGATGCTGAGGCCTCGAGCATCGATTTGAGAGCTACGCCCTGAATTTCTAACTCAGACAAGACTAAATTGCGGGGGGATCCTGCATCAATGTTGGCCCAACGGGTGTCTTGATATCGATGTCATGTGTGCATCCCCGGCCTGCGTTTGGGAGGGCAAAAGGTGGTAGTTTCTCTGATTGCACTCACTCATTATTTCAACCATACACTTAGGTCGCAATCAAAGCCCCGAGCGAAGAGGAGTGGTCCTCTTGAGGGAGGGAGGGGAGGCCGACCGCTAATCACAAGGTCACTGTTCCGAGGCACCCGCGGTAGAGCAGTGGGAAAAATTTGCCTCTGTTGCCAAAGTCATTTTCCCTTAACTGTCAGCATCTCGAGGGTTAAACCAAACCCTGTTGTCTCTCCAAAGAGTCTGAAGATGAGAGAGCATAATGACGGTGAGGGGGGTGCAGTTTGAAACCAGGAAGCAGCTGCCGCAAACTGCCCACAAATACCACAGAAGAAGACAAGGCAGACACGTGAGCCTCGCTGATGCTGCAGTAGTGGCTTTTTTTTTTGGTTTTTGTTTTCAAATAAAAAAATCAATTGCATTCTTTTTTTTATTTCATTTTAGAAAAGAACTGGAAAATAGCTCAGAGGGGCTTTTCCGCAGTCGAAGACGTTCTCACTGTTCCGCAAACTGTCTTTGGCAAGAGTTTAGTCGAAGGCCCACTGGGGGCCGAGCACAGACACTCGCACAATCTCTCAGCTGTTGCTACAGAAGAGTTGTTGGGTTTGGGCTTGGATTTTGCACTTGGAATTTGAATTAGACACCAGAGAACGAGAGGACCCTGGTGGACAGATATGGTCACTGCCGTTTATCCGCTTTATTTTATTATTTTTTTAAGAACTCGGGCACCCCGGTCGATAAGCGGCCGGTAAAAGGTTTTGTCCGCCCTCCGCCGGCTGCCCTTGCCTCAGCCTGTAAGCTCTCCTCGGGGGTGGGGGGATTGTGGGCCCCCCGCCCACTCCCCCCAAACCCCCCATCCCCCTGACCACGTCCAGTGTCGGCAATTTTGATGTGCTCCAGTTGATGCACCTCTGTGTCGCCCATGAAATGTTAATGATTCTTCAGGATCATGCGGAGAGGCGGCGGGCACTGCTGTCATGGCATGTGTAGGTGGTGGGGGTGGATGGGGGAGGGGGGGGGGGAGCGGCGATTGGGGGGATATGTGCATACTTTGCATTCAAAGGAACACCCCCAACCCCTCCACCAGCCAGCCTCTCCCTCTTTTATTCTCCCTAATTGTGCTGCCTCCCCCCTCTGTTGGGTTATTGTTTGTACGCTGCTGGCTGTGGAACCAGAGCGCATGCTGTTGTTTCAAGCATTACCGAGCTTTCTGTATTAATTAGCCGCTAATTTAGCGCTCAGAAGTGTGTTTGGATCTTGCAGTACAACTGGCTCCTTTTCGGTGGAAAAACACTCTCCCCCCCCCCGCCCCCCCCTCTCGTTTTTTCGTCTTCTTCTTCTCCTCGACAGCGTTTGAAGCCGGTTGAATCAACGATTCCACGCTCCGGTTTGCCTAATTTAATCTCAGATTTGACTCATTTGGGCGTACAGTGAGGAGATTAGTTCTGACGTCTTTGTTGTATCTTTGTTTCGCCGAGTAGACGAAAGCCAACGCACTTCACATTGGCACACTAGTGATACTGTGGCACACAGAAAATAATTACTACTGAAGGACCTGCTCTGTCGACGAAAAACTATCACGCAAAACGAAAGAACCAACATGCAGTGACCCCCGAATTGGAAGTTTTGTTTTCTAAAAAGGAGTGAAATCCTCTGAATTTCTGTCTTTTGCGTTTCGAGACCCCAGATGGCTCCAAAGTGTTTTTGTTTTTGATTTTTTTCGCAACTCTCTTCAAAACCTACGCTGGTTTTCATCTTTCACACAGAACGGCAATAATATTAAATCTGATTTTCACTTTTAATCTCCTAATTAAAAAAAGCACGTGAGTCAGCGTGATGTCTGAAGACAAATTTGTAGTTGCGTCTCAACGTTGGATTATGTCGAAGCAAATGACTCCCCCCCCCCTCCTCGCCTGCGACTCCACATATATTTTTATTGTTCGCTCATTAGCGCAGCAAACACACATTTTTCTTTCTGTCAGAGTCGCCTCGGAAAACAATTAGCGCCGGGGCTTACAGAGCAATCTGATTCACATGCTGCAGTCGAATCATGACAAACACTATTATTTTAAAGAAAATCCAAAAGTTTCAAGGCCTATTTCATCATCATCATTATTATTATTATTATTATTATTATTATTATTATTATTATTATTATTATTATTATCATTATTATTATTATTATTAGAGCCTCTGCGAAACTGTCCAAAGTCCATTACAGTTCCTCAGTCAAAACTATAGAGGAAACAAACGGAAGAAAGACGAGATAATAACAGGCCCATTATCGAGTTCCCGCTTGTTTCTGCTCCTCCTGCCTCCTCTCGTGCCGGCCCAGAGGCTTTAATCGTCCTATAAAGAGACTGACTGGTCCACTTGCGCGAGAGAGCAAACGCAAAAACAAGGAATCTACATTTCCCGCCGCCGGGCAGAGCGAGTGTTGATCCTCACCTGAAGCGATAAGAAGCGGACGAGGCCTCCGTGCTCCTATTGTGTCACTTTCCTTCGGGGTTTCGGGAACGCATGAGCGCTGCTGGGATTTTTTTTTCTTCTTCTTCTTCTTCCCTCCTCCCCACCCTCAACGCCTGTGTCACTGCGTGCCTACTTCTTTTTTTTTGCGTGCGAGCTCGCCAGGGAATCCAGGACAAAAGCCTCGATTCGACTCCGGCGTTTGGACGTCGTCGTTCGAGTCCCCCGCTTCTAAAAATACAGCCAGCGTCAGCACCGCTCGCAGGCCAGCAGGAATTTTACCAGCGGGACGGTGTCGGATCAGCTCTGGAGGAACATTTTTTGAACCGCAAAAGGAAGCAGCAGGAAGGAAGGAAGGAAGGAAGTTGGATTTCACACGTTGCCATTGGCTCCGGCCGCTTTCTCCACCTACGCTCGTTTTAAACATTACAGTTTCGCACATCTACAGAAGTGCAAAACTCTAATGAGGTATAGAGAGAGATGGACAGCGCCACCGCGCAACTTCCCCCACGGCAACGTTTTTAAGTCCAGGCATGGGCAAACTACGGCCTGGGGGCCAGACGCAGCCCGTTGTGGTTTCTAAACCGGCCCCAGCGAACTTGAGGAAATTATATTAAGAGTAAGTAAGTGATAAAATAGCTGAATTTCATCCATGTTTTAAGAGTCAATTCAATAAAGAGCGAAATACAGTGGGGCTTCAAAGACACTGATTTTGTTGTATATCGCTTTTGTTCATTTGTACTATGAGGTGGGTCACCAAACATCCATCCATCTGCTGCTGCTCCAGCCCTCTCTGTCAAATTCAAGAACCTATTGTGGCCCCGCCAGTCAAAAGGTTTGCCCACACCTGTTTTAGTAGCAGCTCTCGGTGGATTAGCCACGCAACCAGTTCCAGGAATTAGACTGTTTGACCATCCGCCCCTCATTCCCCCCCAGTGGACGAGCGACTCCCCTCATTCACTCTACGCTGGCTACAGTCCGGCTCGTTTAGTGGGAGGAAAGCAACATAAAACTCTGATAGAAGACAGTTTTGTGGAAAAGGAAAATAAGTGCAACACAAAAAGAGGACTCTTCAAAAGCGAGAGCTGTCTGAAATGAAAATGCCCAAATTGGAAGAGAGAACTTCGCTATCGCAAGCCTAAAAACAGAAATGCAGAGAACAGTGCCGTTAAATCCTCAAGCCTTCTAACATAAAACACTTCTAACAAATGAAGACAATAATGATGGTGTGTGATGGACACTCCCTGCAAGGGGGGCGAAAGGTGGTACCAGTGGTGTTTAAGGGTGGGGGGGGGGGGTTCACTCAGGCCTCCGGTTACTGCCCTCCCTCTGGGAGGCGCTAGAGGACGATTGCCTCCAAAACAACCCACTTCCAAAACAGTTTTATCCCGATTAGACTCTGAACACTGAGAGGGGGGGAGGGGCGGGGTTACGCATGGCCTTTGTGTTCATCTGAATGTGTTTCTGTCTGTGTATATAAATGTGATGTGTCTAAATGTTGGAACCTGTAACCAGGCTGTACTGACAAGACATCCCACCAGCGTCTTGCTTCTTCTTTGTTGGGTCTCGCAGACGTGTTGCCCCGACGTCTAATAACAGCATTTTTTTAACGGCGAGCTTAAAAAAAAATAGTGCCCGCGACTCGGCCCGTATTTATTTGCTGTTCCTAACAAATGAAGGTCCTGCGAGCGGCGGCTGATTTCTGGCGATGCCGCCGTCAGTCGTCTCCCCGAGTCTGTGATCGCCGCTGATCCCTCGGATCTGCCGAGGCCGAGGCTTCACACTCCGGGATAATCGGGCAGATTTGAGGCAGGAAAATCCTCCTCCTCCGTCTCCGTCTCAGGGGGTGCAGAGGGGTGGGGGGGTTCCCTCGCTCGCTCGCTCGCTCGCTCGCCAGCCCTCCCTCCGTCTTTTTTTAATGAATGAATTTATTCATTTTTTTCATTCCGCCCGTCAGGATTCTCAGCGTTTCCTTGCAGCTTGACCTCTCGGCTTTGAGGTGGCAGGCGAGGCCTCTCTGGCGCCCCCTCATTGCGAAGCCGACCAACTGCAGCTTCTGAACGGCGCTGGCGCTCCGCGTTGCCCTCGTGCGCGCACCTGGACGCAACGTGCACCGTCGGCTTCGAGCATGCGCGCGTTGCCAAGGAGAAGAGCTTTGAACTGTTATGAATAAAGAAAACAGGTGTGTGTGTGTCTGTGTGTGTCTGTGTGTGTGTGTGTGTGTGTGTGTGTGTGTGTGTGTGTGTGTAATGGAATCTGAAGTGTCTCTAATGCTCTGCAGCTGTTTCCTGTTTCCTCTCCATCCACCTGCCTCTTGTTCTCACCCACAAACCTCACATACACCCTGCACACACACACACACACACACACACACACACACACACACACACACACACACACTCCCCTCCGATTTGCTATCAATCACTGAACCACCCTGCATAATTCACGTCCAGATCCAAGGCGTTTTATTTTATTTTATTTTATTTTTAATATCCCCCATCCCTCAGAATCCGAGTTGTAAGTTTGACCCACTTTGAGACTTCACATTAAAACCTCATAGATCCAATTCAGAAGATGGTAGTCAGATGTGATCGCTCTAGGGCAAAGCGTGAGCAACGGAGGAGGAGGACGGGGAGGAGTGGCAAGAGGAGGTTAAGGAGAAGATGGGGAGGAAAGGGGGAGGAAAGGAGGAGGGGGAAGAGGAAGAGGTAGGGAGGAGGATCAGGAGGAGGAGGACAGAGGAGAGGAAAGGAAGGGGAGGTGGCGAGGAAGAGGGGAAAGGGGGAAGAAAGAAGGAGTGGGAGGAGGAGGAGAGGAAGGAGGAAGCAGGAGGAGGAGGAGGTGAGGGAGGAGAAGGAGGATCAGCAGAAGGGGGAGGAGGAGGAGGAGGGAGGGGGGCTGGATATGAGGAGCAGATCTTGTTGATATGAGGAGCCTCCAGTGTTGTGTTCGGTGTTGGTGGCCAATGTGTGGAAATGTCCTCGGAATCAAGCAGAAGCTCCTCGTGTTGAACATCAGCCTGGTGTTTCTCACATCAGCGACACGGCGCTCACATCATCTCGCCTCAGCACCTCTGGGGTGCAATTAGAGATGTTCATTTATTATTATTGTTATTATTATATATTTTTTTCCCATCGGGGGCTTCAGATGCATCATGGGAACATTCGGGCCGCTGGAAAATGACTCGCATAATTATCCCGTAAACGCTTTCGGTCACGTTTGTTTTTCACAGCCAGAGGGGAGAACAAAAAGAGAGAAAACAAATGAGGAGCGCAGCGACCTCCCAGCTGCTCTGGGACAGTTTGACATCCTGTCCATCAGCTCTCTTCTCGCTCATCCACAGTGGTTGGCCCGCACCTGAATGCTCACTGTCCAATCCCCCGCCAGCACCTGCAGTGATGCCACAGAGGTGGCTTTAGCTTAGCTCTTAGCTTCCAAAACTGACTTTCAGCCTTTGCGCTGCTGTTTAGAACTTTGTGTAGTGCCGCAGCGCCACCACCTGGCCAGTGTCTGGGTGTCTCTGCCGCAGTAGCCTGGGGTCCCCGTCCCCCCTCTGGGTCTCCCACAGGCCTGACTTTTGGCACCTCGCCGGCTGAAAGGACAAATCTCAACTGAGCCTCCTCACTCCTCCTCCCTCCCTCCCTCCCTCCCTCTCACCCTCTGCCTCCTCCTCCTCCCTCCTTCATCCCTCCTCCTCTTCTTCCCCCTTCTCCTCCCTCCCTCTCCCTCCCTCTCCCCCCCTCTCTTCCTCCCTCCTCCTCCTCTTCCTCCTTGATATTTCAAGTCCACTGGCGTGTCATCAGATGAAGAGGGGTCTAGATAAGAGTCTTTCTCCCAAACCCCTCCTCTCCTCTCCATCGGCGGCCGTTCAGCCTAGCTGACAGTCACCTGCAGGACCCACACCCAGCTGACAGCTGGTGTGACCTGTGGTGGGGGGAGGGGGGAGAGGGGACTGGGACTTGACATATCATTGTAACAGCATTCTGTTCTTTTTCAGTCCCACAACTGAATTTCAATTCCAACGACAAACTTTTGTTATTGGGTTCCTGCGCCCCTCATTGGGTTTCCATTCTCTTTTTTTTAGAAGAGAATAGAATATCGAATAGAAGACCTTTTAGTGTCAGTGTACAGGAAGTCAAGAGCAGCTCCTTCAGTGCAAACCTATATATAGGAAGATAACGACATAAGATAAAAAAAATACATACATTTTTAACAATAAACATATGTGTCAATAAAAGTTATATAAATATATGTATATATGTATATATATGTATATATACATATATATATATATATATATATATATATATATATATATATATATATGTATATATGTACATATATATATATATATATATATATATATATATATATGTATATATATATATATATATATATATGTATATATATATATATATATACATATATATATATATATATATATATATATATATATATATATATATATATAGTGTAAATTAAAATATTGGTAAGCATTGCTAAGTGATCTGCACTGATATTGTGCAGTACATTAAATCTTTTAGGGGTGAAAAAGGGCTTGGTTGGTTACTGGCGGTTCTATTTGTGGTTCCGAGCGACGTGAATGCGGATTCAAACGCTCCCCGTCCCTCTGACAGCCGCATGATGTCACACAAGGTGTCTCTCTCTCTCTCTCCCCCTCCACCCCACCACAACCAACACCAACACCACAGCCACAATCAACACCACCCCCTACCCCCAACCCCCTGTGGGAACCTGCAGGCAGGATGTTGTGTTGCCATGGCGATGCTTGCCTCGCCCCGCGCCGGGGTTCAATTTAATTATCGGCGCTCGTACTTGGAGATAAGATGATCTCGTCTTTTTTTTTTTTTGTGAAATGAAAAAAAAAAACTCACCACACTGCGTTGATTGGCGAATTAGAAGTCCGCGCTTGTGAAACTCCTACCTGCTGAGTGTGAGTCCCGTTTTTTTTTTTTCTCTCCTTTAGTTTGTTTGGAAATTAAACGCGGCCTCCTGCAGCAGTTTTGTCGGTGGGCCTTGGTTCAGCAGCCCCCCTCCTGCCCCCCCGCCCCCCCGTTCCCTCCTCCAGCACCCCACACACACACACACACACACACACACACACATTTTTTCCCGAAATGTTAATTCATCTCAACAGCCGGCGAGGCGGCCGAGGTCTCATTCCTTCAGCCTTCTTCCCCCAAGTTAATGAGAAACCAAAAAAGCAGCGGCCGAGCTGTTGTGCAGCACTCAGAAGACGGACCCCACCACTCCCCCAACCCCTCCAAAGTGGGAGTGTATTAGCGTGGTAATAAGACCAACTGGGTCCAGATCATGGCTGACACCTTCTCCATCCCGCTGAGCTCTAACCGTTTAATCGATTTCCATCTGTGTCCCCTCCGCCGCCCCAGCTGGGCCCTCTTTTTTCCACCTTTTTCTGATATGGAATGGGGGCGTGTCGGGGGGGGCAGAGGAAAATTGTGGGAATGTGACATTTGAGCCTCTTCTTGCTTGTGGGTGCATGTTGGGGGGGGGGGGGGGTTTAAGGCGTCCTTATAATTATGCCATGAGCTCTCTGCCCATGAAGATGCAAATAGACGTTGCAATAATTTGTAGCGTTACAGCACGACCCTTGGTTAAGCCCCGCCCCTGCTATTGGGACATGCCAGCACGGCACGTTGAGTTTTCCCCAGCGACTCGTGTTCCGCCGGGATCTCCAATTTCTGCCGAGGTTCAGAGGCATCAGAGAAGAGCAATCAACTAAATCGATCGACTGTTGTTTGTACAGCGGTAAATCACATCCAAAGGCGGACAACCAGGGCTCCATTATGATTTATTAAGATGTCTTGACAAAGGATTGGGGTGGCCACAGGTTTTAAGGTGCTCAGCAGCATTAGCTGGTTGCACCTGCAACCAGCTAATGCTGCTGTTGTGACTTTCACATTTGTGACTCTACTGACCTGCCCACCTTCAAATCCTATCTCAAAACCCACTTTAGAACTGCTTTTAACGTGATTAATTGTCCCGTCGTTACCTGTCCTGTTATGTCGAACACTTCACCATCAATTTCTTTTAAATTTGTTTGATTTCTTGTAATTTTATATACCCCTGCATTTTGATTTATTTGTAGTTTGATTAAATGCGCTGATTTTATTATTTTAATTATCGTTTAATTTAATAAGTGTCTTTGAAAGAGATTTCAGAAAAGCGCTATACAAATAAGCAATCAATCAATCAAATGTTGTTTGTATAGCACCTTACAACAGCCAAAAGGTGCACAAGGTGCAAACATGATAAAAGAAATACTCGTAAAACATGGCAAAGTCAAAGATAATCAGCCGTCTAGCCAAGCACTACGTCACGCCAGCTAGTCAACGCTGCCTCGGAGCTAACACGCTAGTTGGTGCTACTTTTTGTCGTACTGAACTGTGAGCAGGGGTCTTCCACGCTGCTTTACCCAAATATGACGTTTCTCCTGTTGCATTTTTGGTCTACAGAGGAGAAAAAAAAATACGCCACTTGTACGCTCACCCAGTTACGATCGCGAAGGTATGATTAGTTCCAAGGTACGATCGCGGTTCCAAGGCAGAGCTCGCCGATAGAGTTGCCAACCGTCCCTTAAAATACAGAATGGTCCCGTATTTGACAATGAAATGGTCTGTCCCGTTTTGAATTCATACGGGACAGGAGTTTGTCCCGTATTTCTAAGTTGTCGTGAACGTAAATGTATTTTGGATGCAAACTCACGTTCGTTTCCATAGAGTTTGCGTTCAAAACCATACTCTACGTAGCTGCAGGCAATACCACTGCCCAACCCATTCACAACAACTGCGTACTGGCTGCGTAGCTTGCATACAGTAGGCTATGAATCAGGATCGCTTGTTCTTTTCAGCTTTATTTATTCAATTCCTTTGTGAAAGCCAACCATCCTGCACTTTATTGATTGTTGTGTAAAAATATGTTTCAATCCAATTTAAACATTCAGCTTATTTGTAATGTCTATTGGGAACAAAGCAGTTCAAACTATGTGAACCATCTACTTTTTTGAAACCCTATTTTCAGTTTTGATTCACCGCGACTGGCGAGCCACTGGCCTGTGATGGTCATGGCCCCGAGCTCTGCGGGAGGCCTCCTTTATTTTTCTGAATGGAAGTTGGCAGCGCCACTTGCCGATTGAGTCCAGCGGTCTCGGAGTCTCCGTTTCCCGCGCTTCTCGTGCCGCACCTGCCTCCAGTTTGGCCAATTAAAAAGTAATCGATGGGCCACACCGGATGACACGGCGCTCATTAGCCCACGCACTCGGAGCAAAGAGCTCGTCGCCAGGCCGTTCATTATTCATTAAGCGTTAACTCATGTCGAACGGGATAATTTATTCAGCGTTTCCGCTCATTGCGCACGTGCTAGCGTGTGACGGAGGCCTCGCATTAGCCGCGAGTCATTGCGCCACAATCGCCTGGTGGCCATTCGCAGAGCCGTCGGACCGAGATTTGAGGCCGCCGAATACAACCCTTGTTTGTTTTTCTTCCTCTCTGCGTTCGTAAAAGTTAAAAAAAAATATGTTTCCGCCATCGTTTTTTCTTTTTTAATCTTCGTCCAGAAAAAATGAACTGGGCCCAGGCGTAATAACGCTAGCGCCGCAGGGTCGCCCGGCGAAGCGGCGCTCTTTCATTTGAATATGTATTTGTTTAGACCACCGAAGATCTGCTGAGCAAACAAACACACAGCAGCAGCAGCTGCCTTTTGCTTTGAGTTTATTCTGATGCGAGATTTCACCGGCTGTTGGACGGAAAAATACTCGCTGCTCTGCGACCGATTACCTTCCGGATAACGCGACAAAAGGAAAGGGCTCAATTGTCCTGATGAATGGGGGGGGGGGGGGGTGCCGCTGCCACTACTCTTTGCACAGGCGCATGTGAACCTGCGTTTTTTATATAGTGCAGCATTTAGCGGCTAAATGCCACTTCTGTCAACGGACCAGGAGGCGGTGGGGGGGGGGGGAAAGAAATGAGAGAGTCGGAATTGGACTTTGATCCTCCTCAGGTGAGCCAGAAACACAATTAACTGATAGAGTCGAGCCAAGTGCAGGTGTGACGAGCGTCATGCCAGAAAAAGTCTCACTTTTTTTTTCAGAAATTCGCTCTTCTCTTCTCAGACGTGGAGGGTAGCTACCATGGTTTTGAGGCAAACAAGAAAAAACGGAACCTAACGATGCAGCTCTTGTGCCATTTGAGGAACTGGCTTCCTCCAGGTCGATGCAAAAGCGTTTCTGAAAGCTCCGCGGATGAGACTCGTCCACGGTGACTAATCGAAAAAGTGGGGGATTCCCATTTGATTTCGAAGGGAAACGGTTCCTTTCAAGTTCAACCTCATGTTGAACCATCGGCGCTGAAACCAGAAGCTTTGGTTGTTTTTCTGCTATGATTCCATTTTGAATCAGGTGTCCTTTTCTACCTTTTCTCCACCACTACATTGAGTTAAGGTGCAATAAAAACATATTCATATTCAATCTCATGTAGATACACGGTTTCTTAATCTATAGATTTTTCCTTTTATTTCTTCATTTCCATTTGGTTCATATGATTTTTTTTTCTATGCTAATTTCCCAAATGTGGGATAAATAAAGGCATTCTATTCTATTCTCTTCTCCATCTAAACTCGCAACTTGCAGTCTGCTGTGGTTCGAAGCTTTGCCCTCGATCAAGCGGCCTCTGTTATTTATGTATTTCCAACCTCCGCGTCCCCCGTAGAACTCGACGTGATGTCGCTTCGCCCCCCCCCCACCCCCTCCCATCAGAATGATGACGAGCCGTGCCTTCGGGACAGAGTGCAGTGGAGGAGTTTCCCCGGCGACGCAGCTCGTCCCCGGAGAGGTTTGCTCTGGAAAATGTGCAGATGCGGGTCAGATGGCTTTTTCAAATTGCTTGTTTAGCTTGTGTGTGTCTGTGTGTCTGTGTGAGAGTTTCCCTTCAACTCTTGGCAGAAACACGTATCGGTTCAAGTCGATGCCGAGAGGTCCCACAGAGCTGCATTTCTGCTTCTCTTCTTGTATTTGGACTGTTTGAACAGCTGTGACTGATTATTCCAGGGGTTGCAACAATGTGGACGGAACTGACGGCGCAGCTAATGGCTTTTTTTTTTCTTCTTTCTTTCAAAGCGTCACATTTTTCCTCTCCTTCCTACCGACAGCAAGAATCACCGAGGTGACTCAACCTCGGCCGCGCGACCTCCTCATGTTTGCCACGTCGCCGCTTTTAAAAAAGACAAAAAAAAAACAGTCTTTAGTCACCCCGAGATAAAATCAGGCCGCCGCCTTTCAACGTCAATGAGTCTTTAATCCCCCGTATTGGCACGACCTTCAGCTGGAGAACCTTTTGTGAAGTCAGCCGCTGACATTTATCACCGGGGTCGAACAAATGATTCGCCGATTTGATTTCAAACTCTTTCAGTGCTTTTTAAAGAGCCTTTAAACGCTGATGATGAGTCCCCGTTTTTCTTTTGCCGTTTCTCGCCGCCAGCTGTTGTGCTCCAGTCGACACGCTTCAGTCAGACTGAGTCGCCCTCACAGCGCCCCCACGCCCCACGCCCCCGATCAGCGCCCCACATATTCCTGTTGTCGGCTCGTGTTTGTACACGAGTCGCTTCCTGACGAATGCTCGGTGTGGAGCACGCGGACGGTAACGTCGAAGAGGATGCGACACTGTCTCGGAAAAAACATTTTTTGACAGCCGCGATGCCGTTTAGAGCACTTGTGCCTGAGCCAAAAGTGCATCCGCTCAATGCGCCAAGTCGCTCTCAGTTTGCATCCGCCATGGACGATATTACTGAGAGGGAGTCCGACTGGCTGTTGGTAGTGTTTGGAGGCCCAGTGTAGGCACTAAGGGCCAATTCCAATTCCTCCCTTAACTCCTCAATCTCAACCCTCGCCCTTAACCCTCAATCTTTGGCCCTCAATCTTGGCCCTCAAAAATAAGTGTAAGGGCTTAGAAATGGGACACCCCTTAAGTGCAGTTACGTCTTCAGACTGTGGGGGGCGGCCTTACGCCAAAGCTACGTCCAGTCAGTCAAGAAGACGACGACGACGAAGAAGAAGGAGAAAAAGAAGAAGACGGCGAAAAAGGAAGAAGTCCTCCTTCGCTACACAACGAGGTACACAAGTAATGTGAAGCCAGGACCGCCGGTCAGGCTGACAAACATCGTAAAGTAAAAAAAAAAAAAATGTTACGCAACAACGATGTCAATAATCCATAAAAAAAAAGTCTTAAACTAAGACAATAAAATGGTTTCGTAATATTTATATCTTTATTAACTAGGAAAATACTTCCATTTGTAGCTCGCTTTTTTCATCGCCATTTTTCGATTCCCTTACTGCCAAGGGTGGTGCCGGAGAATCTCAATATTGAGGGCGATACAGCCCTTAATCTCGTCCCTCAACTTGACGTTCTGAGAATCGGGATAGCACTTCGCAGGAGCGCGCATTTTTGAGATTGAGGGTCAAGGGAGGAATTGGAATTCACCCTAAGTCCTACCCAGAGCCATTACTGGAAGACGGTCACTTTTTAGACTTGTACTCTGGTCAAATTTAAATTAAAAAAATTATTACCCAATTCTTGTTTGTTTGCGGTTTTTGTCTCCCTTTTCTGCTTCTGGGTTTACATTGCTCAATTTATAACACCTTGTGGGAACACTCAACTTCCACCAAAGTCAACGTTTGGCTGCCCCCTGGTGGCTGGGATGAACCGCACTCAAATACTAAAGCGATGGCTCCTACATCCAGCCAATAGTCCAGACATGGGCAAACTACGGCCCAGGGGTCATATGTGGCCCGTTAAAGTTTTTAACCCGGCCTGCCAAATTTGAAAAAAAAAAAATTAATAGTAAGTAAGTAATAAAACCGCTCTATTTCATAATTTTTCCAGTGTCATTTTCAATTGACAGTAAAGCACATGTTTTCTACTTGTCCCATAATATATTTTTTTCTCTAATTAGGTGGCTCACAAATACTCTCCATCCATCTGCTCCTGTTACAGCCTCCTCTGTCAGATTCTAGACCTCTTTGTGGCCCACCAGTCAAAAAGTTTGCCCACCCCCAAACTAGTCTTTGATCGCCTGTTGGAGGCGGAATGGGATCCATTTCCATTCCGCCTTATGTTCTGCAGTAACTGAGGCCGTCTGATCTATACCAAGTGTCTGCGAGCTCCAGGGCTGAGAGGCCGTGCGTGACGAGACGCAATCCTTGCGTCCAGTGACCCGAACTCTCAGAGCGATCAAACCAGGGCGGCCGTCGGGTTGTAAATTAGAGGCGATTTAACCGCCTGATTAAACCACTCTGCATTGTCAGCGGAGGCTAGCAGCTAGCTGGGGAGGGGAGCTAGCTGCAACCCACCGCTACCAAGCGGGATGTGATTAATTATTTTCCAGCGCGTTTATTTTGCAAGCGAGACGGAAGGCGCGGCTCCTTGGATGGCGAACAGATGGAAGCTGAACGGTCACCTTGTGTGTGTGTGTGTGTGTGTGTGTGTGTGTGTGTGTGTGTGTGTGTGTGTGTGTGCAATTCATGTGTGGGGTGTGCACGCTTGTTTGCCAGGGCCTGACGGTGCGTAATGCATTTGTCATGCCAGCCAGATGAAGCAGGCATAAAAGGGGGTCTTCCTTCCCTAATCGAGGCCCCATGGGGTGGAGGTGGAGGTGGGGTGTGGGGGTGGGGGGCGCAGTAACTACAGATGTGGTCCGTCACGGCATTTTGCTGAAAAGCAAGAGACCTACGTGAGGAGGAGGAGGAGGAGGACCAAGGGTCTCGTCTTGACAGGAGCTGGGGGGACGGTGGTCCCTCAGCAGGAGGTAACTGAGGATGGGGAGGCGGCTTTTTATTGATTCCTGTCATTCCGGCTGACTTCCTGCTTTCGGGAGACACAACAACACAACAGAGGATGATGTCATTTGCGGGTTTCTTTTCATTTTTCTGGTAGCCATCGTCATCATCTTGGCCGGTTCGGCTCAGCTTATCGTTAGGCCCCCCCCCCCCCCCTCACTCCCTTAGGTGGGATACGCTTTGTTTTTGTTACTTCCTGCCCCTACCCCCTCCCCCCACCTCCCACTGTAACGCGTCGCTGAATAAATCAAAGTGGAGAAAAGCGGCGATGCTGACTAATGCCGACGCGGGACATATTTTTTAAGGAGGATCCGGAGTGTCGGCGGTGGCGGTGTAAATTAAGGACAATTCCCTTCAGGTTGTCCCACTTTTCTGAAATGCCGCAGACCCGCTAAGCTGTAGCAGATCGGCCTGCTTGCCGCGCTCTCTTCCACTTCTGTTGGTCCTCGGCTTTTCTTCTCCCCGCATTTTAAATAGGTCTCGCAGCAGCAGGAGGAGGAGGACGAGGAGGAGGAGGAGGAGGATGGTGAGGTGGGGGTGGACGGTCGCCCGCCGTTGCTTCAGGTGTTTTTCCGGCTCCGTTAATCCCAGGAACACACGGATGAGCCGGACCGCGTCGCTTCGGTGCTGCAGACGTTCTCTTTTTCCACCTCTCTCCCACTCGTGTCCTGGGGTTTCCTGCATCCCCTCAACCCTCCTCCCCGCACCAACAATGAGGGCGTCTTGTTTGTCTCCTAAACAAAACTGTACGTTGTAATTACCCATTGTCCCTGGCAGCGCCAACCCGTGCCAGATTTTAACCCTTGCAGACAATAAAGATTTGCCTCTAAGCCTCAACTCGGGCTGGATTCCCGGCCGGCGTGCCAGGCGGTTGTCAGGGGAACTTTGAGAAACGCTTGGCCACGGACGAGAGACCTCGTTGGCCACGTAGCCAGAACGAGGTGGAAGCAGAAAATGCTTTTGGTTTGTTAGTTTTTTTTCCCACTTTAAGCCAGTTGTTTCCTGCTGATGCTGTAGTCGGGTTGTGTGGATTTTTTTTTTTAATGCCTCACTTTAAAGAGACACCCAGAGGTGCCATCGCATTCACATGTGATTTCATATGCAGGCTGTCAAACGTACCCCACAGCAGTAGGGGGCGATATAACCTCTAAGCATGGTAGGAACGGAAAGTAAATCAGAAGCTAAAGCAAAGGTCACCAAATGCTAACAAATTACGAAAAAAAACATTTTATACAAAGAATAATCCGTGTATCATTTGTTCATTTGTTTTTAAAAAATAAAATCCGAGCTGAAAAAGAAGAAATAGCTACTTGTTTGTTTTTCCAATTCCTGATTTTGTGCTCAATTTGGAAAAAATGGAAAAAAACAGATAATAGGTGATTGTCCATTTTGGGTACTTTGATTTGAGGCAAGGTGTGTGACATGGAAGTGGAAGTTATTTCCTATTTTTTGGCTTTGATTTTTTTTTTTTAAACAAATGACACACGGATTAAGAATCATCCAACGATCAAATCAATTTCCTCGGTCTTGATTTTATCTTGGCGATGCTGGAACTCCCAACACGATTCCATCTGTCGGAGCGGAACCGGCTGCTGGGGTTTGACCCAGTGCCTCCCAGCAGGCTTCCGTCGACCCCTGAACTCCACCTCTGCATCGGCGGTGGGGGCCACGGCGGCACCCTCGGGACGCGGCGCAACAGATGTGCGGCCCACGTTGCACGTCACTTCTGCTACTCGTATCGGCGCGGCTCTTGCCCAACCACCGTGAAGGCGAACAATACGGCACACGTCAGCGGAGCAGAAAGAGCGGCTGAAGTGATATGAAGCAGGTCACGAATCACTCAGGCTGCTGGTGATTGGATTAGCTAAGTGGATCGTGTGTTCCAGGCTTTCGTTTTGTGGAGCTACTGCTCGTCGAGTTGACTGAAGTTGATATAAGATTTTGCCATCACAAAATGGGTCGAAACACACTTAATCTCTGCTGTCGTTCTTCTTCGATACCTTGAACTTCGGGCTGCAGCTGAAAGTCTCGTCGGCATGCCAACAGACACCGAGCAACGCTAAGAATGCTTCCATGATCTCTCCCTCTCAGTCCAGGTTTGGTTTTGGCACAGTCTTTAAAGCCCAAAAAAATGAAGCTCATCATGAGGTACAGAGGTGTTTAAAAGCAACAGACCGATTAAGTGCAGCCGCCTTCTTAGTTTTCCCAAAAGGTGACTCTGATCTCTTTTCGAGGTCGTGCATTCCAGCTTTCTTTTTCTGCACCAGAGATCAGAATCGGGGGTGTGGACAGCCGATGACCGCCCGGACGTTTTGCGTTAGCGCCAACCTGTGCAGGCCGTGTACACAAAGTTCTCCGAGGCATGACGCTACTTCGTCAGATGCAGCACATTTACAATATCTTTAGTTTTTTTTCCAATGGCATGGAAATCTGGACATGCGGTGGAACATCAACTTTGACTCTTGAGTGAACGTAATCACATGCTGCATTACGGCCGTATTCAACCTCATCTTAGAGCTATGTGAGTGTACGTGTTTGTGTCTATTCTTGTGTGTATGTCTGTGTGCGCGTCTGTTAAAACCATCAATCCATCTGTCCGTCTTCTTGTCTTTTATTCTCTTTAAGCAAGTCGACTGTCGCCGGCAAGAAAAATGTAAAACTAGCCGAGCTCCCAGAGGAAACGCCTTTTGTCGCCATGGTAACGAGACAACTGGCAGAGAAAGGGGGACCGGTTGAGTTGTCGAGATTTGAAAGTCATGTTTCGCCCCGGTCGCTCTTTATCTGATTCCTGACCAGAGAGGCTCATTTTGCACGCTGCATGTCCTCCCACATCCCGCCCGCTGTCCCTCATTCTTCTTCTTCTCCCTCTTCTTCTTTTGCAGTGAAACCAACGGTCATCGACGTGGGCATATATGTCAACAGCATCGGCCCCGTGTCATCTATCGACATGGTGAGTCCGAACACTCCTTTCCATTACTTAAGCCTCCGCAGCTGCTCCCGCTGCCCACGGGTGAAAGCCAGGGGAAACGCAGGTGGCCAAACTCGTGGATCAACTCGGATTAAGCAAATGAGCTGAGTTCAAAACACCCTGTGGGATAATACGCTTTTTTCCCCCCCTGCTCTGCGAAAGCTACGAAGTAAAAGTAAAACAGCAACACTCACGTCGTTCTTAACTGTTTCAGTTTTAATTTCAGACTGAACGACTGGACGTTCAGTGGCAGTGCTGTATCCCTGGGAAAAGTTTGGCAGTTTTATTGAAAGTCCAGGAGATCAATGCCTGGCTAGCGTTAAAAGGCCCCATCGAGTGTCATTGTAATGTAACGTATAAAAATGCTTCAAGCAAAGGCTTTCTGCCGACTGCCGGATGCAAATCCATCTGCTGATTACCTCGAATGGAGTGCGGTGGGGTGAAAATGCATGCAGCCTTTAATCTTCTATATATATATATGTGTGATTTTTTTTTTTCGCCATAAAAATTCACTAGTTGTCATTTAAATATTCTCAGCACACCGGGCGTGATAATGCGGTAATTGCGCCACCATGTCGAAAGCTTTCATGGAATCAAGATGTAGCAGCTGTTCATATCACTCTAGATATTAACGCCGCGTTGGCTTTAACTTCCCATTTATTCTTCTGCGTAGTTTGTGTGGAGTTACGTTAGCAGAATCATAAGCAGCTGAATGGTTTTCATCTTATGTGGAAATGAGTTTGTTCCATGCTGACATCATTATGCCTATAACCAAATAAGTAAATTCAATAAAGCACGGCTACTTCCATTAACCCTGCTTATTAGATGCAGGTAATTTCTGTTTATGTCTTTTAGCAAAGAACGTTTCAAAGTGCATCTGGGAACGTCAATTTGATTTGGAGGAAAGTTTGTTTTTTTCCTTGTGGTCTCGACTCTGAGGAGCCGACGGAGGAGAACTCGCTCCGCACAAGACGTCCGTCACGTTGCGTCGTCTGAGATCGCTCGGTCTTATTCGACCCCGTCCCTGAAAAACTGCAGTAAACTGGTTGGTGAGTGGAGATAAGCAGCGTCACGCCGTTCAGGTCAAAAGTAGACGAAAAGCAACAGTGAACAAACATCATAACTACAACTTTATTACTTACTTTATCGAACAACATAAGTCATAATTTTGTTTGTTTTCAAATAGTACAAAATTTTTTAAAAAAATAGGCCAAAAAAGACATGACATGTTGCAATGTGGCTAAATATTTTTTAGAGTTTCCGTTTTGTCCAGATGGTGGTTTACACACTAAAGACCAGCACACAGAGCTGGTCATTACTCCCACTGAGGCCTCCGCAGGGTGATTTGGGAAGTAAATAGAAGGCTCCTGAGGCTTATTTTGCCACGATGGCTTCCGTCCTGCGGGGACCTGCTCATTATACGGCTGCCTGGAAAAGATGTCGGCCAGCACCGGCAGATAAAAGCCACAAAATGCCTTTTTTATCACGGCAGAGAAGCCACCTGAAGTGAGAGGGGGCCAGGGGGGAGGCCAGTTGGCCAGATGGCTGCAGCCTAATGTGAGGGGAGCGCATCTAAAGATCGCCTTGCAATGGCAACAACACCAAAAGCAGCACAGCGATGAGACGATTGTGCCACAGCAGCGCGTATGTGTTGCTCGGATCGAAGCCGAGTGGAGAGTTGAGCCGCGAAATTTGGCTCTTTGTTCGGCAATTCAATCAGGCTTTATTCATGCAGCTATGAGTTATGTTGGGTAGGTGTGGGCCAATCGTGACAGGACCAATGAAAAACTGCCTTTTTACTGAAGGCAGAAACCTCAAGTGGATCCCGGAGACATATTTGTTCATCCCAGACCAGTTGAGGTAAAGGGTCCAAATAGGCGTTTCCACATTCGTCGAGGCTTTGAACGTTTTCAGCCCTGGTGCCAAGAGCTGCAAAACAAACAAACAAAGAAAGAACTCGGTGTCTTGGGGTAGTAGGTCAGTGAGACACGGACGTTCCCCCGGCTCAAAACTTTATTTCAGTGACAAGCACGATCCCACTGGGACACTACAGTGATTCCTCCTCCTACCCCGCCGTGTGATGGCTGATTGGCTTGAACAGAACCAGGCCGATGGACGCTGGTCAGTGGAATCAAGAGTGCAGAGGCGCCTCCAGGGGGTTTTGACTGGACCGGAATTAGAGCACAGTCAAAACACTTTCATCCCCACCATCCCTGTCCGCACCGGTCTTTCATCCCCTTTTATCTGGCTCTCAGAGGAAATGTTATCTTGTCACCGAGTAAACAAGTGGGTCCTAGTGTGATCCGCCATCCTTTGAACGGGCAGTCCTCTTCCCCTCCCTGCCAAAAAAAGCAATGCATTCACTTTCCTCTTTGCTTGACTCACCGTTTGGCCCGAGACCTCCATTTAGCACGTGTCACTTCTTTCGCATCTTCGCAGACGTCGCGGGCAAGGCTATGTGCATGTGTGAGTCTTGCGAGGAAAAAAAAACAGGTCGAATCCCCCAGCGCCGCTGCACTGCCCGCTTCGTATCGATCGCACACTCAGGCACACCAACACTGACACACACACTCACACGACAGCCATCTTCAGTGCCACAAAGGGAATCGGCCATGGAACTCCTTAGAAAGCTCCTCGTCTGTTGAGGAACAAGACACATTATCCGTCCTACTTGCGCCCTTTGACGTCAACAATGTGTCCTCGTTGTTCACGCCAGGGAGTGGGCAGCATATTAAATCCTCCACTTGGCCACTGAGCCCGCTATTGTCTTAGCCCACCAATAGAATCGATCCGCCCAAAGGGTGTTCATGATCCTACTTGGTTGGTGACCAACACCCCCGTAACCCGCCTGAGGGGTTGGACGGGAGCCGTCTTGCCTGATGTATCCTCACCTCTGGACGTGTTGCACAGGGAAGAAGGGTGTTTTTCACACTGCAGTGTGAAAAAGCAGGCAGCAGTGGAACGGCCGGGAAGGCGTGCTGTGTTGTGGATACAAAAGCGCTTGTTCGCTACGAGACCTACGCGACCTGTCAGGATATCGGAAACCTAATTGGTGTTTCGTCAGTCAAGAGTGAAGGTCCGCGTGACCTCCGATGGACATGGCGGATGGACTTCCTACATCTCCATGAGCAGTATGTATTTACACCGGGAAATAGGGTGTCTTCAGTAAGGGCTGAGTCGCACTTGAAAAGATTTCCCAGGGGCACATTTCCAGTGGAGGGCTTTCAGAAATTTCCCAGAATACCCTTTGAATAGATAGCTAAACTGGCCTAAAGCAAGAATTTCCCGATTAAAGAAAAATGTTTGACTGATCGCAGCTGCAGCTGCAGTCTTTCTTCATAAGGACCCATGGACATATTGAATCTCTAATGCGTAAAGGCTACTTCCTGGAGTGGTGCCCCATTCCGTAGGGGCTGATTTCCAGCCGCTACCCATTGCCGGAGTAGAGGAGTGAAATAAAACATTCCTTCAAACAGCAAATAAAAAAGATGAGGATGTCGCTTTCTCCCCAAAATAAAACCGTCAGGAAGGCCTGTCACCAAACCTCTTTGCTCCTGACGGTGACAACAAACAAATACTTCAAGACCAAAAGTGCCTCTTTATTTTTAATAATTGACTCTGTTGTACTGGAGGAGTCAGTTGAGTCCGTCGGCGGACGTCTGCGGCAGTGGCGGAAACACTTCGCTCAGGCATCAGTGCCGAGTCTTTGCCGCTCACATCTGCCTAGAAGTGTCAAAGCAGATCATTTTCACCTCTGCCAAAGTGTCACACTGCTATTTGCGGCATACGTGTCGCCTCACAGCTCGGGTCCTTCTCGCCGTTCTCATGGGGGACGGGGGGGGGGCCTGGTTCACATCCGCGCCTTCAGAAGCAAATGAAGGGAGCAGTTAATGGCACTATGTGGGAAGCACGAGATGGCTGATGGACTGAAAGACACCGTCCATGAAGCCCACTTAGCAGGGAAGCATATTATACATATCGGTTAATAATGCAGCGCGCGTAATGAGTTTGAATGGCTGCGTGCGGTCAAGGCTGTGCCGCTCTGTAGCCTGAGTAGCCCGCAATTTTCTCGTAGCTGTATGTGACCAAGATATAATCAGTGCTTTTGTGGCCCTGTGACGGCACGGCAGGAAAAGGGTCCACAGGACGGAAAGTACCAGAACAAAGTAGCTAGTTTCAACTTTGACAAGAGCAGTTGGGGAAATGCAAGTATTGGAGAGTAGAACTAGCATGATACATTGTTTATTCCTCGGGGAGCGCGCTTCACACTTGCGCACGTTTTGTTATTCACTCTGGCTCGTAAAGCTAGCGGTACACATTAGCTTTGGAGGCACACTCCACGAGTAAGTAATTTGTAGCGCCGGTCATTTTGGTATTTTTTTGGCACAGTGAAATGCTAGCAGGCTGTCCCAGAGTGCACTGCGCAATGAATTAATAAACTAAATAAATAAAATATTTTTCTTCTAATTATTCCTGATAGTGTGGCTTCATATATTTATTAAGTTTACTCAAGAGTATTAGTTACTGATTTGGGATTTTGATGAACTATTCAGCATTAAAATTTCGCCAGTTTACCACCAACCAACTGCTAAATCTCAGAATTCTGTTCCAAGTAAGTAAGTAAGTAGTAACCTGCTAGCAGTTATCTGATGTATATAATTGTTTGGTTATCTGATGTATACAATTATTAGTCGTGCTGGTGTTGATATTATTACTGGCATCATCATCATAGGAATTTATCAAAGCTTTGGTTGAGTGAGCCTTAATACAAAAACACAATGTTAGTTGTAGTCATTTCTTTTTTCTTTTAAAATGTCGCCCCATGTCTTTGTTTTCCTTTTTTCTAGACTTTTATTAAAATCCAATCAACCTTCTAGCTGCCATTTGTCTTCAGGGCGCCACCTCAAGCTTAATCTACAACTTAGAAAAAAGAAAAAGAAAAAAAGAAATTGATTTGATTTTCTAGTCTCGCCTTGCAACGCTTGTGTGGGCTCAGCGGGCGAGCGCACACGTCGCTCCATCAGCTGGTCCGGCTCATCCTCCACGACAAGAAATAGAGAGAAAGAGAGAAAAAAAATAATAAATTAGGCAACACTCAAGTCTCAGACATATCGACAACAAACACATCCATCATGTCACAATTAGGAGACGAGGAGAGGGACGACGAGTGGCAGATAAAGAGGCCTTTTTGTTATTCCTGTTGTGCCTCTGCCAGGCCAGCCTCCATCTCCTGGCACACATTAGTCTGAGCGCACATTTCAAAGCTATCACCGCTGACCCCGGACACGCCGCACGGAGCCGCCCGCTCCTCGATTAGCTGTGATAGAGTGTTGCCAGCGAACGCACCGCGTTTTCTTTTACATCCGCAGCCGACTCCTCCTCCTCCAGGCAAGAAACCTCATTAATTATTTTCAGAAACGCTTACGTGTCTGTTGCGGTCAACTTGTTGACGGGGTCTGTGGATTGTCCGAGGGTTTCATCGCCGCCAGATGTGGGAGGATTTTTGCAAGTTTTGCCTTCTCCTGAAGGCACTTGATGACTCCTCTTAGGTTTTGTGATTTCCCCCCAAGTGTTGTCACTTAATCATTTTTAAAATCTGTAACAAAAAAACTTGTTAAGCACACTTTCACCGATTGCAAAAACAATTTAAAAGGCTTTATTTAGATCTTCGTTGTTATGCTTGTGGCTAAAGGCGAGTCCCACTGAAGTCATCAGCTCAAAACTGAGACAAAAAGCTTGTGGACGAGGTTTTTGTCAGGTTGAAAAAGAGAGGTGGCATAACTAACAGGCTGCTAGCTAGCAAAGAGCTAACTGTTTCGAGCCTGACGGCGTTCTCCTTGACGTATTGCAGCGCAGCCCTGCCCTTGTCGTCATTGGTGATAGTGCGTCATATTTCACAGTTTATTTCCCAGTCACGTACATTTATCCTTGTGTTGTAATTGTTTGTTTTTTTACTCCGTTTACTCTGACTTCCACAACTCCTGCTGTTGCCGTGCCTGTTAATTGCTCAGCACAGCAGTTTAGTCACTTGGCTCAATTGCTCGACGCTCGCTCATAATCAAAATTGCCTCTTGTTTTGTGGTCAGATAAAAATAACCGGTGAGATTTCAAAACCACGGGTTGTCCAATTAAAAACACTCTCTCTCCCTCTCTCTGCTCGTCCTGATTTTAGCCGAGAACATCGCAGCCGATAATTAGCTTCATTGCGCTTCCACTCTCATCTGCCTCCTGTGAGCGTGGCCGTTTCCCCAAGTCCGATCCTCATTGCCAAGGTTAAACCCACGTGCGTGTGTGTGTGTGTGTGTGTGTGTGTGTGTGTGTGTGTGTGTGTGTGTGTGTGTGTGTGAGGTTGATAAAACAGCCGCGGCCTCTCGCTGAAGCCGAACCCCAGTGCCTCCGCTGGAGACAAACGCTGGAGAAAAACACAAATAACTCCGTTCCTGAGAACATGAATAGAGCTGTTTGAGAACTGCACTTAGTGCCCAGGCAGTATGAATGGAAGCCGGGGCGGGAACAGAGCCCGGACCCGATGAATTATTGAGTCGACCGAGATTGAAGGACTCTGATTCATCCGTCTTCTGTCCGAGAACAGAGAAGACAGATTAAGCTATTTTAGTGGCCAGAACATTTAGTCGACAAGGTACACAAACAAAAAAAGCAAAGGCTGCCCGACCGCCGTCCTCCTCCATTCGTCCGTGATGTTTAATTCACACACGTGCTCCACACACACACACACACACACACACACACACACACACACATATACATCAAAGGCCATTCTGAAGAGACTCTCAGACCTCAAAAGGAACGTTGCATTTCCCTCCTTCCACTTGTCCATCCATTCGATATAATTAATTTTTAAAAGATTATCAGAATTTTTTTGTTCGCCTACCTTAGACTAGCAGCCTCACTGCAAAATGCACATTTTGGTCCCCTGATTTGGCCTCTATATTTTCCTTGAGTCAGAAGAACTATTCATTTTCATTTCCAGTGCATCTTGTTAAACTTGAGAAATGCTTTTTGGTGGAATGGGAAACATCAGCTCTTCTCTATTGGCATATTTATGAGTAGAACAGCGTTGTGCCACCTTCCCCCACAAGTGAGTTAAGTGGAGACTGAGGGTTTGGTCAAGTTCTTGATCGTCCTGATGGACAAAGTCGATTTGCATTTTGATGCGAAAATGTTGCAGTCACCTCGCTGTTAATTTGAACCTTTGGTCAACTCCTTAAATGTCAATTAAAAAGGTCAGCGGTTTGAATGTTGTGGCCACCAGGCGGTGTTGAAAATCCTGGCCTACGGCTATTTTTAGACTTTGGTGAACTTTTTGGCGCGCGTCCGGTGGAGGGGGCTCGGCGGCGGCAGCCGGTCAAGCTGCGGGAAGGGAAGTTAAATGTCAGAGGTCGGCGGCGGCAAAGTGCACAACACGTTAAAAATAAAACTTCCGACCAGGGCCGGGTGCTTGGAGGCAAACGGCGACCGACTGCCTGGTGGGCGGGGACAGGCGCGGAGGTGGACGAGTCTTTGCCCACCTCAATGTGCAGCACTGGAAGTCGGTTCGATTCCTCAGGCGCTCCGGTTAGATTTTCATGCAAATCTTCTGACCAAATTTCACCATCCAGCCAAAGTGGTTTAAGTTTTTGACCAAAAAAAACCTGAGGCGAGAGAACCCCGGTTTAAAAACTTGAACCACCAAGAGTGTCCTCAGCCAAATGCATCAAATCGCTGCCATGCGATTGGCTGATTGGGCACAGTTGGTCTTCGTACCTGACAAGTGATTGGTCAGCCACGGCCCTCCAATCGTCAAGCTTCTTGAGAGGGAGAAAAACAAATTCCAAATCCGCTTCTTTTTTTTCCAACCTGCCTTTCCTCATTTTCCTTGGCGAGACGAGGCGCTCACGTGGGCGTCCGCTTCATCCCGCCCCCCCACCCCACCCCGCGCCCCCCCTCCCCCACCCAGTCAGAAGCAGCTTGTGGAAGTTGCCCACGCCCAGCGCCGGCGCCTGCTCTCCGTCTGCTTCGCACGCTCCCGCTGCGTCCACAGATGATGGACAGGCGGATGGACGGATGCACGGACATTAGCGTCGCCCCGGACCGCTGATGTTGTCAAGCGAGCGTGAAAATAACCCCGGTCAGTCAAACCGGCAGGAAGGTGTCGATTGCACCTCGCGGCCGCGAAATGTCAAAACGATTGAGAACGGCAGCAGCAACAACAACAACAACAACAACAATAAAACGCTTCCTGTATTTATCCGTGGCTTCAGCTAAAACAGAGCCTGGCCACCCATTATCCAAGGTCTGAGATATAAATAATTCACTTATAAATATTTATACCGACTGCGCAGCATCAGTTTTGCCCCGAGAAGCGCATTAGTCAGTGATCTTTCCTTAAGTTTGAGTCTTAGCCTCAATGCAGAAGCCTAACATAATAATCAGAATTGAAAAAAAGATAAGAAAAGCTTCTGTGCGCACTGGATTTACTCGATTAGCACTGACTTACAGACAAGAGTGCAATACTTGCAAGATGTGATGTGAATTTTCTTTCTGTTAAAAATGTGAAGGGTCGTGTATTTTTTTTTATTGCCGAAACTGAATAAATGACCAACTAGCTAACTACTTATTATTCTTGTAGTATTCTTTATTGACCCATCCAACTAAATTAAATGATTACGGGTCATAATTTGGAAATTTTAGCTTCTTGCTATATTTTACACATTTTTGTTCTAGTTTTGGTCGGTCAGCCCAGTTTTTTTGTAGATTTTTGGTCCTCTGCCCCGCAAAATGCCCAGATGGTCCGTCCATCCATCCATCCACCCATCCATTCTTTTTGCCAAAAACATGTTTGCTTCTCTTCAAAAAGAAAACCTGATGAGGTTGTTCTGCTGTCGGTAGCCTCTGGATTTTAATAATGGATTTTGCAGGCTCACAGCCAGATTGAGGTTTCCAAAGAACGGCCGGGCAAATTATGCAGATTCTTGTCTTCCTCTGTGTCACAATTTAAGCCGTTAAATGCCAGAGTCGTAGGTGGAATCACAGCTACTTTATTGTGGGATCGTCGTTGGAGCAGCTCCCCACCTACACAGGATATTTCTATCCGGCTCAACCCAATATCCAGCGTGCATCCAGTCTAATTAATTTTCCATAATGTGAAGATTTTCCCAGCCCTCACCATCCCTGGTGCGGGCAGGGAGACGGAGGCAGGAAATAGTTTATCACATTCTGAATATTTTAAAAACCAAAGTAAAATATTTATCCCCATAATAATGAACTTGCAACCCCCAGTTCCTAACTTTTGTATGTGTTGGCTTCTCCCAGCAGAGAATATATAAAAGTCACCCTTGATTATCTCACCTACAGGTCTCCACTTCCTTGTTTTTTTTTTTTCTTCCCCCGTCACTCGCCGTAAATAATGAACTTCCTCTTAACACACTCGTATCCTGCCTTTGAAACACGTTCCCAGGGGAATAATGCCAGCCTCCGCAGTTAATTTCAGTCAGATATTTCCCAATGCTGGGCCCCTCATTGTTTTGCATAATGTCCATGAATAATGGACCTGCTTGAGCGCCTCATCCCGTAGGTGTTGTCTCTAAAAAGGCCCCAACAGAAGGAGCAGAGAATCCCATTTGGGGATCGTGAGGGAGCCCGCCAGGCGGAACATGTAACCCTTCATGGTTTGCTGTGTGAACCAAAGACGAGGCAGCAGTCCCTGCGTCTCTGCCCGTAATTACCGTGCAAAAGGTCACAGAGGCCATGCGTTACAAGGGTAATTCCCGGTGATAGATGTACCCGGAAGGTCGGGGTTTTGTCTGCCCCATTTTGGAAAAGGTCAAAAACCAAAAAGTCTGAAAGTTTGGAAGGGTGTGAAGACAGTTAGTCTGTTGCAGGTTTGGCTTGTGTGGAAACCTTGGTAGTTTGGAGTTTGAAAAACAAGCAGTCCATCAAAACATCTTTGCAATTTTATAATATTGGAGTGTGTTTTTTTCCAAGTGCAATAGCAAATTCTTTTTCCACGGCATATCCAATAAAAGTAAAACTAAAAACTTAATTGCAGTGGTAACATTCAGCAGTCATCAATTACGGCAATGTCTAAACAACAGTTTGATTAAAATGAAGGCGCACTCCATTTGCCTGGAACCAGTACCATATGTCTTAGTCTCAACACACTGGGCTCTTGTCAATTGCAAAGGAGTCATTGCAGAGAATTACTTTTTAAAAACCCAATTTCTCTGTCTGCAATGGCTCCTTGGAGGCAAAAGAAATCGTCTCTCAAAGAGAAACAGAACCAACTCATTCACTCGTGCTATAGTTTTTTCGGGGGGAAAATTGGGTGCAAAGACAAAAAAGCAGTTGAAAAAGTTACTGCGTTGGTGAGTGTTTGTGGCAATTCAGCAGCTGATGGAAAGAGCCTGAAGGTTTCCCCTTCGCTAGTTAGCTTAGCTCGTGTCTTACTTCTGACTGACAATGGTTGTTGTTGGTTGAGGATAAGTCCTGACTCCTGATTTCCAAGACTTTTCCAAGAGTTTTTTTGTTTTATATATACAGTATATATATATGTGTGTGTGTGTGTGTGCGCGTGTGTGTGTGTGTGTGTGTATGTGTATATATATGTATATGTATTATATACGTATATATAGATATAGATATAGATAGATACATATATATATACACACACACATATATATGTATGCATATAAAATATATATATACAGAAATATAAATATATACAGTTTGTATGTGTGATTATTCATCCACAATAACATTAGCATATTTTCCTGTAGGATTTTGTGCAATTATTATTGTCCTATGTAGCAGCGCAAACTTTAAGTGTATTTCAGGAAACAATGTGTTTGTGTATGCGGCTGTCAGCACCACCAACATCCTTTTCCAAAGACGAGAGGAATGCTATTTATTAATGGCTCAAAGCTAGTCGAGATCAATACGTGGCAGTCTTTGTCGGGCTCTTTTCCATTGTTTTTCCAGGAGAAAAGGCAGGTTATTGTTGGTAAATGAAGATTTGCTTGAGAACTTCCGAGTCTGAGCTGTTCGATCGATATGTTGCGCCTCAAAAAACCACGTAACCCTGGAAGATTAAAGAAATAAAAAATAAAAAATATAAAGCCCTCGATAAAATCGTCAGTTCTGTCTTGTTGCTTTAGTCTTCCTCTACCAAGGTCGGCCGATTTCTCTTCCTTCTATGTAAGTATTTCCATTTTCAGTTTTCAGCTCTGAAATCTGAAAGCACTAATCCCAATAAAAACAATGGGTCATCGGTCGGGCGCGTCACAGCGTTTCCCATCAACCACGCCATGTTTTTCGCTCAAGCGAACGCGTCTTATGGGCTCCTCCAGAAATGGCCACACGCCAACACCGAGGCACACACAGGTGGAGGAAGAGGAGGTGGTACGGGGTCTGTCAGATCACGATATTGGCTCTTCTCTGCTCTCCTCTCCCCAGGAGTACCAGATCGATATCATCTTTGCCCAGACCTGGGTGGATACCCGCCTGCGCTACAACAGCAGCAGCACCAGGATGCCAACTCTCACTCTCAACAGGTGACGTCTGCGGATGTCGCGGATGTTTGGCGGTGAAAAGCAAAGCGCCGCAAGCTACCGCGATACTGGGTATCGTACTAGGTCTAGGCCTCGCAGACAAAACGTGAGTCTTTCCTCCCCTCCGCCGCTCTCCGGCATCTTCACACTGAGAATATCTCATTGGAGGACAAAATTCCTCCCTCTCACGGGAGAAGGCCCGTAATTAATGGAACAAATTGATTGATGCGCTTTGCTTCCTGCCCCCATGTTGCCTTGGCTTCTTTCTTTTTTTCCTTTCTTTTTTTGTTGTTAATCATCCTCTTACTGGGAAGCGGAGCTGCCACGTGCGTGTTCAGTCAGAAATTTGATGGAGCTGGAAAATCCCTGCCCTCATCCTCCCTCTTTTTCTTTCCTTTCGCTTTTCGAACCGCTCAGCAATATGGTCGGCCTGATCTGGCTGCCTGACACCATCTTCAGGAATTCCAAGAACGCCGACTCCCACTGGATTACGACGCCCAACCAGCTTCTGCGTATCAGGAACAACGGGACAATACTCTACACGCTGAGGTAGGAGCAAAGTAGTTTTGGAATGAAACCACTCGCAACCATGTGTTAACGTGCAAACACCCAAATTCTGCAACAGAAAAAAGTAATTTTTAATGATAAATGTGCTGCAGCCATGCAAGAAGTGCCACAATACAGTTTCGTTGTGCGGGACGTCACACTCTACTTTGTTCCTTCAGAGGTGGGAAGTAACGAGTACCAATACTTTGTTACTGTACTGAAGTAGATTTTTCAAGTATCTGTGCTTTTCGTGACTAATTATTTTTTGACAACTTTTTACTTCTACTCTCATTTGAACACAAATGTCTGTTCTCTCTACGGAAAAACATTCTTGTTACTTTTGTGTTCAAAAGTGTTTAAAAGATACACATTCAGTTCAGTCAAGTAGTTCGGATAGCCATTATAGTTGTTTGTTGCTTGAAGTGGAACTATTTGAACTATCGTGTTGTGTAGATTGATACAAAAATGGATCACATTTGAGAGGAAGATTATTTTCGAGTACTTTGGCTTTGGAGTGGATGTTTAGTACGTTTTCAGTGCAGAGAAAGTAACAAATATTGAAAATAACATTGGGTTTTGTTATTAAAATGGCTCAATGGTCTATGACTGATGACAGATTGAAGAAGTAAAAAAAACTCTTGCTTTGAGAGTAACAAAGCTTTTTTCATTTTTGCAAAATTATCAACAATTGTATTGTTTCATTAATAGCAAAAAAAATTTTTACAAGCACATTTCAGAACCTGTACTTTCTTAGTTTTACTTGAGTGAAGGAGTTGAGTCAGTACTTCTACTTTTGCAGTAGAAATATTTTTCCACATCTAGTCCAAGTACAGAATGTGAATACTTTTGCCATCAATGTTTCTTCTCCGGATTGCTAAGATTTCTCTACCAAGCACATCCATCTTGCCAAACTCCCCCATAAGGTCTTTTCAGACATTAAGATTTCATCGAAGCCTTCACCACTCAACTCAGAGAACTAAAATCTTTTTGCTGCCCTCTAAAGCTCCAAAAGTGGATAGGGAGGTGGCACAGGTAATTGCTGGCCTTACTGTTAGCCTTGCTGCTAGCTGAGAGTATTGTTACCGTTCCAATGAGGGCAGTTTTATATAAACTGTGAGTCATTTTTACCTCAAAAGTAGAGCAGAAGAACAAGCTCTGAGAGCTTGTGGACCAACGGGAAGCCTCTTGATTTTGGCAACGAGAGGGCACAAAGAAATCTAATTGCTCCAAAACCAACCTGAAGACTTTCTGCAAGGGAGGTGCGGTCGATTCACGATTGAGATTTTTGCACTTTGTCCTTTCCTCAAAAAACCGACAGTTTCTCACTTGGTTCAGCTTCACAGGGAGATCAGGAACAGCCGGGTCGGCCGGGCCTCGTGCTCTCCAAACGAAGAGCTGAGGGCCAGACCAGCTGTGCGTCTCTAATCCTCCCAGGCCATCTCTCCTCTCACCTCGGCCCCTGCCGTTCGCGTGGCCACGTCTCACGCCAGGATTAAATCAGAGCACGGCCGCTCAGGAAAAAAACGCTGGCGGGGGGGAAAGGAGAAGGCCAATTATTGCACAACCTGTTTCACCAGTCTTCAATTTCCACCTCCACCACGATAGTGTTAAACGACGTGGTTTTGCAAGTGCCGGGGGCGGACCTTCCGGTCGACCCGAGTTGTGGAACCCCTGTGATTGCCCAAAAGGCATCATCCCCTGAGCCCAACACGAAGCATCGATTTTAGATAAGCGATAAACAGCCAAGGAGACAGACAAAACCCAGTCTATATCTCAGGTTGCTCCCACATCTCTCACTGAAGAGACGCATTGACATTATTTGTTAAAATTATATTCAAGTCCCGATGAGACGCCTGTCTGGCTTCCTGGCATTGTGCGTTCCTTGTTCGCACCTCGTTCGCAGATGAGCGAAATGAGTCAAGGCTCTTCTTTTGTGTTGGAAGTCGGCCCGTTAATGAGGAGTGACGGCGGACAAAGACACAACAAGCCAGAGTGAAAAGCCTATCCAATCCTCCCCCCCCCCCCGACAACCTGATCATTTTCGGCAATGGCGGTTTCTCGGCATATCAGCCCAGTCAGCTTTTGCGCCCGCGGAGCCGCGATTGCTCACTGTCCCGCCGGGGCATCTGGTGTGTTGACTTGGCCCACCAGAGTGTGGCTGGTTGCTTCAGACACCCCCACGCCTTCTGGGCCTGACCTATGCGGTAATGCCGCAACCCGGCGGTTAAACGCGTCATGTCATTTTGAGGGATTTCACGGGCGTTGGCGCTCCATCTGCTGCGAGGCGAACCTCCTCTTCCAGTCGAGCGTCAGGATTGAAAGAGACGTCCAGTATGAAAACGATGGTTGCGCATCATTTTCTCGTTATCTTCTCCTTCTCTCCCAACTCCCTCCAGACCTTTAAATGTCTTTGTCTTTGTGTGTCTCTGTCTCTACCAGGATGACCATCAACGCCGAGTGCCAGCTGCAGCTCCATAATTTCCCAATGGACGAGCACTCCTGTCCTCTCGTCTTCTCCAGCTGTGAATATTGGCAGCGCACACGCAGAGAACACACACACACACACACACACTCACACTATGAAGGGGACAGGATCATAAAAAGATCATAAATAGATCGAACGCACCTCTAACGCTCCCTATTTAAAGTATTCTTCCAAATAAGTTGTGAAAAGACACAGTCGGTGTTGTTAGGCAGAAACTAACCAAACCTCCACTAGTTTTCTCCTTGAACAGCGCCGTATCGAGCTGATATGGGAAAAAAGAAAGAAAGAAAATCACTCCAGCTGCCACTGTGCAAAACCTGGAAGTGCAGTCTGGTCTTTCATCTAGCGAGATGAAGGCAGAATGCGGCGAGATAGCACACCTAGCGAGGCCACCGACATCAGCGGTAGGAGCATCTCTTTCCTCGACCAGGTGACCCCACAGTAGACCGCTGCGCAGACAGCTAGCGCGCGCACGGTCCGAGCCACTCTGAGCCATTAGGAGTCCAGCAAGACGTGATGAAGAACCGTTATTGTACCAAGGTGCCGCAGTTCGCTGTTACCCACCGCGCCGCCGACGTGAACCTTGATGTGTTCTTATTTCATTTGAGCCTGGTGTAATTAATGGACTCTCTAAGGTGACTTATCAGTTGTTTCCCCACTCCATTGAGTCAAAGATTTCTTGAACCTGTATGGCTAAACCATTTCCTTGAATTTAAGTGGTAATAAGTTTTGATCGATCCTCATTCCATATGCTCACATAGACTCCAGAATAAACTAATTTGGTTATTCTAAACCAAAAACCCAGAAGAAGACAAATCGGTAGTACAGGAAGCGACTGTTAGCCCAACAGAAAGAGATATGCCATCAGAAAGGGTTTGCCATGTCCACTAAAGATCACGAAACAACAGTCAATGTCACCATGTTTTTGGACGCGGGACGTCGCGGAATCGATCGGCATTTAGTCCTTTCTCCACTCACCAAACCCAGCGGGGTGTCACCCCCGCCGGCAAGCTGCACCCCCTCCGCTTTCACCGCTGATGTCATCGCGCTGAGATTGCGTAGATGAAGTGCTACAGAATTCAGGAGTCCGGCGGTGGCCAGTGTTCTTAGTTGTTGGGCACTTTTGGCTGTAGAATCGTTCCATGGCGAGGGTGTCGTTCACGCCAGACTTCAAGCGATTGTTTTCGGCGTCTGGTCCATTTTGTGCGCGAGCCGCGAGCGAAAAAGCCAGTGGACAATGAACAATTATCGAGCGCTGATGGAACGTGATCGAAAACTTTTGCATCAGTACTTGATATACGCCGCGACTGGCGCGATATTATGACTTGGCACACGTAATGCTAAACGTCATCCCGTGTGGCAGGTAAAAAAGGTGGTGATGTCACGGGTGTCCCAATTCCATCGCAAGCCGATCCGTGCAGTGCCGATCGGAGCCGATTATTACCCGGGTTGCTTGCCGGGTTGTTTGGCCCGTTATGTCGCGGAACAGCGCAGCTCGGTGAGCCTGCTCCACTGCCACCAAATGCCGATTAGTAGCGGGACATCACAGCGTTTTTTGGCCAGTGGAATTGGGGCTTTGTACTCTCTTTGGCCCTGGCGCCGCTCGTCATGTAGCAGCTCGGCGATGTGTGGCTGTCCCAACACGCACTGGCAACTTGGCTAGTTGTAACCAATTGCGATTCAATGGACAGAGGATCCGTCCAATCTCCCCTTGGGTTTTTCTTGCCTTTCTTTTTGTACGCTCTTTATAGGGTTGATGCAAGAGATTCGAGAATCCACGGCAGTTGGTGAACATACCATCTGGCGCGGCAGGTGTGTCCAAGACCAGCTGCAGCTACACGTCACTCAGTTTGCCATTTGTTCTCCCTCGATGAACATAGTGTCATCAAAACCGGTCAAAACCTCTCTGAAGGTTTCAAAACTGTTAAATTTCACACTGGGGATATGGCTGTTTTTAAGTTGCGCTCACCCTAAAATTAAGTGTTTATCTGATTGATGTCTAACTTTTACAGGCCGTTTGATGAATCGATAGCTTTGATTGTAGAATTTGAGGAGAAGAAAAAAAGAAGCAAGATTACAAGAGGGTCCCGCCACCTCAGCGGCGCCACGACGGATCAGTTATGATGAGTGCTAGATCTTAGCATTTCCATGATTCATAGCTTCACCGGATGCAGTCACAAGGCTTCTGAGGTAAGCTGGGAGAAAAGAGTATTTTTAGTACCTCTACGGATTGGATGTCACCAAATGTCTCTGAGTGAAGACTACAGAGAGGCAGGAAAATTGAGGCAGAGCATAAAAGTAATGGATGACTGAGATGAAAAGGATGAAGTCAGTGCAGGTAGAGGTTAAGGTGTGAGTCAGCCTCGGACTTTACTGTGCAAGATAATGGCCATAAGTTTGATCAGCATTTATAATCCTGTGAACCTTGAAATATTCATATCGCGTGTGATGAGGGGAGTCAAGACGAGATTAAAAGTTGTGCTTACATTTACAACAAACTTCATTTTAAGACAAAAAGTGATCTGTATCGGCCCTAAAAGTTAATTGGCTCATCCGGGGAGTGCCTGGCGACGACTTGGTATTTAAAGGCATCGGGGCATAGTGCTGGCCCTCTGGCATTTTAATCATTTTATCGTGGGGTTTGACAATCGGCAGCCATCGCGCGTGTGGACTGGGCGAAGAAATTTCAATGATGGGACGGCAGCAATGACCCATAAACGTCTCCATTGTGTCGGCCACAGTGAAAAGAAGATTATCCCCGTTAGCCGCACCGGTGTCCTGAAAGTGTTTATTGCCCCATTAACCTGCACCTTATTAAGTTACTCACTACCTAAAAAGCGCTGGGGATCACGTTTGCTCTCCTTTGACAGCTCATCTCGTTGGAGCCGACAGCTTTCCGACGCTTTGATTTCATTTGGGAAGAAATGTGCCACCATTCTGCTCTCACTCCGCTCAATCAGTTACCTATTTTCGAAAGGCGCATTTAGTCTTTGTCCTTTGTGTGAAGACACCACGCGGCACATCAGTGCAAATACTAAACGCTATTGATTGGAAATGGGTCTCCATTACGCCTGTGCCCTGGGCATGTTTGCGCTAAGATTTGCAGTAATGACCCATTTTTCCAGAACATGAACACCTTGAATGAAGACTTTAATCTCTCTGGATCATTACCGGCGAGGACTTCAGACCCACTAAATCAAAGCTGCCTGTTCACTCTAGTTCACCGCTTCCATTACCTGATCAGGACACCAGCATGCTGTGTAAACACCTTTTGATAAGTACCACTCTCAAATCAGTCAAATTTTAAAGTGTCGACTCTTGCTTGATTTTATGCTGTTTTGAGTCTCTTTTTTATCATTTTGGCCCGTGCTAGTTAGCTGCCTAGCATTGTGACGATGACGGTGATGGAGGTATGCTTCGTACCAGTCATGCCTCGTATCTGCTCGTGCCCTCCAGTCATTCAGTCAGTATTTCTGAAAAGTTTTGTATCTTTGTTCTGTAGCAAATTGAAAATGCCAATTATGTTTCCTTGTGATTAAATGCCAGGATGTAGCTCAGTCTGGTGGACCCGTCCGGCACCCTGTCAATCAGCTAGCAAGAGAAATGATTCGACAGCTCACTACCTGCTCTTATGGGCAATTAGTGGGTGAGGGCGGTTTGATCCTATCACCGCAGCTGCCCAGGAACCTGTTTCTTAAACGGCGGAGAGATTAGCCTCAACGCCGCAAAGTGGATCTCCCGCATTTCGGCGCGACTGAAACCAAACCGCTCGGTACAAATAGCATATAAATAACACATTAACGTCTGAAGTCATTCCTGTCTTGATAAGAAAATACCTTTCCGGCGGCATCTCTATCAAGCCTCCCGGTAATGGACCCAAACTTCATCGAGCAGAAATGACACGTCAGGTAGAATATAAAGCAAGCAGGTCAACACGTGGACGGAGGCTTGAGTGGTCGTCGCTGGCTTAAGGGGCTTTTTTTTCTCTTTTTGGAGCGAGGTCATTGGAAATTCTAGCGACCACCAACAGCGAGTACATATTCCATAGCAACTGTGGAGGTAAACTCGTCCGTGCTGTGCAATCAGCGGAGAAAGCTGCATTTGAAGCTGGTGCTTTTATTTCTCTCTGATGTAGCGTGACTCTCCCTGACCGCAGTCTGCAAAGAGCATGTAAAGGAGGTGCAGATGGTGAAGTGAGCAGTTGCCCTGGGTCTTTTTTTCTTTCTTAAGCACATAGCTTCTGTGTGATGATGATGACGCACATCATTAAGCGCCGACTGTAAAGCTGTTGCTTTTTCACCAGCGACTGTCTGGGACGTCAGAGTTCAACGACACACCGTGACCTCTGTCTTTGTAGCAATAGGGGCTCCCTCTGGTGGCCTGGGGTGAGGACGTTATAGCGTTGCGATAGAGCAGGCTTTCAGAGAAGATCCAGTGCGATGCGAATGCCGTTCAAGTACTCCATGTGAAAAAATGGTAACATAATAACACCGTCCACACTGGTATTTGGCTTGTCCCCAATACCTCACTATCACTCGCACTGGCTTTTCGATCGTCGAGCGAACATCGTGTCTTGTCGGGCAATTTCTCTGACAAGCTTCACTTGGGCTCCGGTTTCCTGTAATGCCAGACACGTCCGGGGTCAGCAGGCTACAGAGTGGGTCCGGCTCTAGAGTGTTTTGAGTGGGTCATTCTCCCCCACTTGGCCTGGCCATCGCCGGGCGCTTCACACATCACTGGAGTGTAACGCTAGAGGCGTATATGGACGATGTACAGCCTGTAATTTCACACTCACAAGCCTATTAATGTTTGAGTCATGCCACTCGAATTTTCTCTACACTAAAAAAAAAAAAAAAAGACAAATCTCCGTACAGAGCCTTTCCAAATCTCCATGATTCATTGATAACACATTCACTCGCAAAATCTTTTTCATCATGTTATTTCTGACTCTAAACTCAATGTTGGTGTGTATTTTTTATTTTATTTCATTCTTTTATCTTAGACGGCTACCCGCGAGACGAGATTGTGTACAAGTGGGGGCAGAACTCGGTGGCTACTTCGGACCAGAAGTACTGGAGGCTCTACCAGTTTGACTTCATGGGGCTGAGGAACACCACGGACGTGCTGGCGACGACGGCAGGTAGGAGCGTCTTCACTCCATCCCCTGGCTGGAAGCACCTACAGTGCCGCCCTCAGGGTGAGGTCAGAGCCACTTGGAATAAAACTCAAGTGTCTTGTCAGTAACATCTGCGTCGCGAATCCTTGAATCCCTTCTCATCAATAAGTATTCCCCTCAGGTGTGGCGGCAAATAGCTCTCTCCTCCAGCATTAATCATTGAGATTAAAGACTTAAGGGGAAATTTCATTATTCACTCCATTCCCCCTTCTTTCTGCTCCTGCTGTTGGTGGTTATGTAGCGCTATATTTGATCACTCCAATATATGATAATTCCCTCCACTTGGCGGAGCTACCAAGCAGACTTGCCGATGATTCCTGTGCAAAGTACCTGAAGTGACACGCGAGTGGGCAGAACCCACGCAAGCACATTGTCAATCCCACATCATTTTTTCTTTCCTCAGCAGCTTCTTGAGTGGACGCTTTGGTAAGAGCTCTGTGTTTACCGTGGGAAGCTATACTCGTTCGGAGCAGCTAGCTAGCTTTCTAGCTGGCCCCTCTATAGAGTTGCCTCCCTTGTCGCCCTGGCTCGATTGGCTTTTGCCTTTTTCAACCTTTGAACCCAGGGTTTTGTCTGTGTTTTTGTTGAGTTAAGGCTAAAAAAAAACCCTTCCCTATTCACCGGGCTACTGCAGTACCTCTCCCAGTGGGCACACACCACATGAGATTGACTCAGTCTACAGACCCCCTTCAGTCACCAAGCACACATTCATTCTGTCCTGTGCTCCTTCACCCAGTATAAAGCCAAGGGCTAAGAAGCGGTGTGTCATTACGGTGTGAAATATTACATATCGATATATATATATATATATATATATATGTATATATATATATATATATATATATATATATATATACATACATATATATAATCCATAGATTCCATGTGCTGCCAGGCCTGCTACCTACTTGGAGATAGGATGTGCATGGCCCGGCGAGAGAACATAGAATATATTTCCAGTTCTCAAAACCCTCTGCTCCAGTGACGATCACCTTCCGCCGTCTGCGACGCTGCAACACCTCCCCTCACCCGGTGGATTTTTGGAAGGTGCCCCATAGGGGTGGGGGTTTACCGCTTCGTGTGGGACGTACCCACCAGGAATCTCCTCCAGCGGCCATAGGTGTTCCGGCTTCCAAGCACCATAGAGAAGAAGAGCTGGACACACTTGAGCACTTCCGCCCTCAAGGGAGACTACTCCGTCGGCAAAAATGGCCAACCAGGACTCCATGGGGATTGAAGCATACCCTGCTATGGATCACGTGGTGGCAGCTACCTTCCTCAATGATGCTGAGATCATAGGTAGCAGCGACCAGCTCCTGAGCGGCACCTTTAGTATCCTTGCTACCATGGCTTGCCTTAATATGCTCCATGCTCCTCAGCTCCTACTTGGCGCACGCGGTCCCTACACTCACAGCTGGCAGCCAGAGCCAGATTGACGACGCAATGGAGGTATTCAGACTGCTTGGTCTTCTGCAGTCCGAATTGATATGGGCCAATGGCCAGGCGGTGGCGTCAGTGGTTTCATCTCGCCGTCATCTTTGGGTGAGCCAGTCTAAGAATCTGCCCTGTCATGTGAGAAAGGCTTTCTGTGAGCTACCTTTCACGCCAGGCATCACCTTCGGGAGAGGGGTGGATGACATACTTCGTCAGACGGAGAGTCTGCGCTTGGTCCGGTCGTTTTTCAGCACTGCCAGCCCCGGTCCAAGACCTGGTCCCATCCCCAAGCTCAGTCTCAGGGATGTGGGCATGGTGCCCAGGGACAAGGGAAACAGCACAAGACTGAACGGCATGGAGGCCCTTTCTCTGGCCATGGCCAGTCCACAAGGAAGAATCCGGGCCCCAGGCAGTGACCCTGACTGCCAGTCGACTTCAGCCGCTTCTCCCAGGCTCAAATGGCAATCTGAGAGGAGCGAGTGGGGTCCCCTTGGGTGTTGGACAGTCCTAAGGGAGTACAAACTCCAAATTTCGTTGTCGGCCACTACCTTTCTGGGGCAATCAGGTTACTTCTGTGTCCGATCCTGCGAAATGGGTGGTTCTCCAGCTGGAGATCACCTCCCTTGCCGCCAAGAGAGCAAGGGCGGTGGCTAGTATCCCATTCTGGTACATCCACGGCACCACAGTCGCCTTTGTCTTTCGGTGACGAGGACCTGTGTACTCACTCTGGCTTGTTGGCGTACCCGCTCCTTTCTAGAATGGGATCACCAATGGTCTCTCCATCACATCAACGTTCTGGAGCTCAGGGCAATGCGCCTGGCTCTACAACGTTTTCTTCTATACTGTACCTGGAAGACCGGCACGTCTTGGTGCGGTCGGAACTCGCTTGTACCTTCACCAGGTTCTACCGTGTCAATGTTGTCCCTGAGAATCGTTGGAACAAGCTGTCCTGGAGGTTGCTTCTGCTCAGTCAGAGATGGTGGGTTCCTCCTTATGAGTTGGACCGGGAGCAGGCCGTTCCCACAGGGAGGGCTTGAGCTCTTCATTCTTGTTGATGGATCATTGACTGATCTGGTAGTTCATATATTGGAATGATCCAATATAGCGCTACATAACAAAGGTTACCTATGCAACCACGGTTATGTGAGCGATTAGATCACTCCAATCTGGTTGCCGAGATCAATTGTGCCTCGGAAAGGGTAGAAGGATGTGGTAGTGCCGCGTGGTCTCCACCCACTCGCGCGTCACTTCCTGTACTTTGCACGGGAATCATCGGTAAGTCCGCTCGGTAGGGAATTCATTTATCATAGAAACCATATATTGGAGTGATCCAATCGCTCACATAACCGTGGTTACATATGTAACCTTTGTTATCGGGCTGGTCTTCCAAGAGGATCCTATGTGCTTTTGCTATAAGGGAAAATGTTCGCGCTCAAACATGTGCTAATTGTACAAAGTCAATCAAAATAATGTAGACACTCATCAGGAAAAGAAAAACTGGCATAAATAATTCAATACTAAATTTGTTCAGACATAACAAGATCAATACAAGTTATACTTGGCCTTTACAATTAGAAGAGGTGCTCAAAGTGATGGCCATTGACTGCTTGGGAACGTTTGTTATCTCAGTACTTGTTGATGCTACACTTATGAGCGTAACGCTATTGTTTAGGAAAAGAAGTACTTATACAAGTTAAATATTTATATCAATTTTTCTTTTCCTGATGTGTGTAAGCATTATTTTGGTTGACTGTGTACATATTTATTATTTTTTATTATAAACGTATTTATAAACTTATTCTTATGCTCAGCATTAGCTGGCAGTGTACAGTTACAGCCTCACTTTTCCATATTTTGAGAGGAAAATGTGTATACTGTTCAGCTACAGCAACAGAATTTCTGCCACAAACTATCGGCTGATGGCTAAATCATGTCCATGACGATATTCTATCCGTTGATATTGGACGAGACTGATCTCGCGGACAGCGTTTATCTTGAATGAGCCTTTTCCTTTCACTTGTTGCCTGTGTCCCATTGGGAACATTCGGTTGAGCGTCGTGTTTGTCCCGACATCTTTGTTCCTCATCAAAACGAAGCATAAAGGTGAGTGGTGAGACGCGTCCTTGGTTGTGTAAACGTTGTTTTCCCAGACCCCCGCTGCAGTCCGGGCAGAACTAATTTTCTGCCGAGGAGCTCAAACGTGACGGCAGGCCCGCACATCCCAACCTCAGGCTGTTCAAGAACATTAGTGTCTCATTTGTCATTTATTTATTTTTTTAACACTCCCTTCAATGATGATTACATACCGGGCTAAGAATAAAAAATACGTACCATTAATTTACATCATGATGAACTTCGAAGGTGCTGCTGCATTTCTCTTGTTCCCTACATTCCTACACAAACACACGGGATGTTTCTGGCAGGTGAAAAGTATCTTGCGGCAAAATCTGCTGACAGTCGCGACTCCGGATCGCGCATCCACTAGCTGGTTCCAGCTGACTGCGCCTGACAAAAGATCAGCTTAAACAGCGCTGTTGGGTGTTGTGAGCTGGCCTGGAAGTGTTGCTGTAATTGCTGTTTATATTTGAGCATTGGCAGGCTGACAAAAACAGGTTGAATGTGCTGATTTTCCTGGACAAATTCCCTCCGTGTGAAGAGTTGCCCTTTTAAAACATCTTCAATCCAAGCTGGAGCTCGATACTCACAAAATAATAATAAATAATAATTAGTGTATATTTTTGGATGTTATAATTTTTACATTTTGGGTCATTGCAACTGTGTTATTTTTGTTTGCTCCGTTTGGTTTATGTTAAGATTGCAGAGAAACACACAAAAGCAAAAGAATGCCCGTAGCTTGTACACGGAAAACGGGCTGGAGGCGTTGGCTTTTCCGATTTCCACATCATGTTTGCATTATTCCCAGGTTACTCACTTTTCGTGGGATTCCAAATGTTTATAAGCTAGCGCGAGTTCCCGGTGACGTGTTCTGTGAGCTAAATGTGTGCTATGTATGAAAATGTCGAAGTATGAACATACGTGACTAGCAAACTAGCGAACAAAATGGCGTCCGGCACCGCAGCCTGTTGTTCCCTTGTGTTTGATTGTTTAGGTTCCTGGGCTATTTTTGTGTGTACGAAAAACTGTTTTGTGTTCATGCAGTAGGTTAATGCGAAGGTTCTGATGAATTACAGCGGCAGCCTTGTCAAATGGTAGACCGTTATACGCAGTTCATGGGATTAAATGCTAAGTTATGTAGAAGCCAAGTTCACGATTATGTATGCATGAAATGAACTGTAGTTGAGATTTTTTTGTTTATTTAAAATGAACACCATGAATGAATATGTTAGTATAAAAGCACAGATTTCCAGCTGGCGTTTACGTCTCCTTAAATTAAACCAGTGGACCAAACATGACTTTCTGTCAAAGCACATTCAATTGGCTGGTGCCAGAAGCAGGGGGTTAAATAATAATAATAATAATAATAATAATAATAATAATAATAATAATAATAATAATAATAATAATAAACTCCAGATTACATGGCATATAAAACATTGTATGCTGTGGTTCAGTGCCGGGGGGGAAAGGCTAAAAATGAGAAATGGGACGGGGCCTTGGAATGCAGCAGGGATAATTGAGACTCGGCGTAGCCTAATGCCGCCTAATAACAAGTAAATAAAACAAACAAAAAAACCCAACAAAACGAGCCATGGATTACGTGGCTGCGAGGCAGGAGCTGCAATTTTAAGGCCCAACCTTTGAGAGTTGTTTATTTTTCATCAAACGAGAAATCTTATTATCTTCAGAGCGCAGACCAGGATCAATAAACCTCTGTGAGAAAATACTCAAACCAAGCCGCTCCTCCTCTTCCCTTCCTCCCTCCCTGGCCCTCTTCACCTCCATCCCTCAAGGAAATTCATTTCAGCAACACCTTAAACCCCAGTGCTCCACCCCCGCCCATTCCAGCCACCCATCAAATGTGGGGGAACTGTTTAGCTCACTGCCCCGCCCCCTCCCCCCCCAAAAAAAAACAAAAAACAATGTGCTGATGCCAAAGACCAAACCTAGTTCTGCTCAATATTTTTGCCAAAATAAATTATACACGGAAATGTGTCAAAACATTTGCGACGACACTTTCGCTGCATTCTCCGGCGGAGAGGACCGTATGAAAAGGAGGGCGGAGGCGGGGTATAAATATAAAAAAAAAAGAAAGAAGAAGAAAAAACAGACAGACAGACGAGGCGACGGGTGGAGGGCGGGCTCATGAGTATTCCGCCCGAGCATATAAACACCGAGGAGCTTTGTGCCGCTCCACACTGGGAGTTTTAACCGGTGGAGTTTTAAAGAATGGCTACTGTCTGGCTGACTTCCCCCCACCCCCAAAAAATCAAAACAAAACAAAACATGAAAACCAGGAAGTGCCAAGAGAGACGTGCCTCCTCGCAATAAGCCACACGCTGCTGCGCAACCTGTCGAAAATAAATTAAAATACATAAAAGGCTCCACCATAATCTAGACACCACCGTCAAAAAATAAAATGAAAACTGAAAAAGAGGTCTTTTTGCTTTTCCAGCCGCGTGCCTCGCCGGGGCTCAGAGCAGCTGTGCCCCCCCCCCCCCCCCCCTCAGGTCTCCTCAGCCGGACACGGTTTGTTTGCTTTGCAGCGTGGTCAGTGTTTCAGCGCAGCGGAGTCGAGGCCCACTGAGACCTGCCGCCGCCGCCGCGGTAAACATCTGAATCTCAAGCCTGCCGGTTTATTTTTAACCTGTCCTGTTTCTTTATTTCCCCTCTCCCTCCCAGCCACTCTCTATTGAATTAATGAGGAAATGAGTGCGCGAAAGGTGCTCGAGCGCGCCGGCACGACAACAAGAGTCCAGTTGCGACACAGTGAGCTCGTTTTAGTGCCTTTTGTGACGTCACAAAGGGCACCGGGACACCCCCATCCACTCTGTCCAAGCCCACGGGAAGGCCCAACGCAACACCACGTATCATTATTCACGTCCTTCAGTGACGCTGTGACCAGACGTTTAGCTTCATGTAGCGTTTGTTCATTATCAGTCAGCAGATCCAGAGTGAATCGCAGCGCGAGGCTGGAAACAGTCGGAAGACACCTGCTCCGGCAGATCCGACTCATCCGCTTTAATGCCGAGGAAAAGAGGCGGGATTTGGTGGCTGATGGAGGTCAACGGATCCCCTGCCTACAGATGTTTTATTCAACCCGACATCCCTTTCCTTTTTTTTTCTTATCTCTTTTAATCGGAAATGCCAGGCAGGCAAGCAGCAGCAGCAGCAGCAGCAGCAGCAGCAGCAGCAGCAGCAGCAGCACATCATCACCTCTGATGATTCCGCTCCTCCGTCGCACCGGATTCGCTGCTCGGGTGAGGAGCGGAAACTTTGTCGGAGGTTTTCGCGACGACGGTCTTTGTTCATCAAACGCCGCCGCCGCCGCTGCTGCTTCCAGCCGGGCTCCCAGTAACGAGCGGGCCGCCTGGTAGCTGTGCCATTAGGGGGGAGTTGGAACAGGAAGCGGCCCTGTCGCCATCCACACGCCCTTCCCTCCGGAGTCGGAGGGATGGCCTCCATTTCCCGAGGCCCCATTAGTGTCTTTTTTTTCCCTCCTCGCTTGTCATTTCTGCTGCTGCACTTGTGACGTGTGAATTTTAATCTCCTCCGCCGCTCCTTGTCCACTTATTTTTCAGCCCTTTGTCAGCGTTGCGTCCTCCTTTCCGCCCACCCCGAGCTCATCTTCGTCTGTCAGTCGGAGATGAGCTTGAAGCGGTGGCAGGACTTTTTCTTGGAGCCATCGGCGGCGGAACTGAACACGCTGGTCATGTTTTTCGGGTGGGCGGCACCGGCGGGATTTGACAAGATTTTAGCTGACGCCGCACAAAAGAGCTCTGCCTGAGACAACTTGAGAACAAATGAACTGGGGATCTCCTCGGGGAGCCGTCCCCGGTCCTCTGACTCTGGGGTGGCGCCCTTCAGTTTCCTATTTGTTCGACAAAACAAGATTCTTATCGGTCTTCTTTCGGAAAAACAAAAAAACAAAAAACAAAACAAAACAAAAAACAACGAGAAGACACGACTGTCATTGTGTTTGTGATGATCCAGCAACCTCACAGCTCGACAAAAAAAATGTTTTATCGGGCCGCCGTTGCCTACGGCCGCACAATAGACCTTTTAATTAGTCGGGAGCTGGAGTGCCGGCTTCAGATCCGGAGGGACGACGGTCCGCTGTTTGTGCCGATGCAAAGGTTTAATTTACAAATTAGCGAGGGTCACCTTGCAACTCGCCGCAGCTGCATAACAAAAAAGAACAGTGCTTTATTACATGGCAAATGATTTACCAGTAGGTGTAGTAGAGTCAGAGAAACCAACTGACCCAACATTCATCATATGAATGCTCCTGAGTCTGTGTAATTGAATAATTAAGTGAAAGCGGCGTGTTCAAAATAATAGCAGTGTGGAGTTTAATGAGTGAGGTCATTCATTATGTGAATAATCAGGTATCATTCAGGTGGCCCTCATTTAAGGATGAAGCCAGCACATGTTGTACACGCAATCCTCTCTGAAAACCTGAGATGATGGGTGGTGCCAGACATTGTTCAGAAGAACAGCGTGCTTTAATTAAAACCTTGATTGGAGAGGGGAAAACATACAAAGAAGTGCAGAAAATGACAGGCTGCTCAGCTAAAATGATCTCCAATGCTTTAACCCTTTAAGCGCCAGAATTCTTTCGAGAAAATATTCAATTTTGATATCAAGATTTCAAATGGCTGTGACTTGAAATTGGTTAGAGATAAAGCCATACTGTAATCGAGAAAAATCTTCAGTATGACCCAAACTTTGTGAAAGGAGTAAATTTTTGTTTGTTTGTTTTTGTATTATGTCAGATGTCAGGTATGTGTATGTCAGATCCCTGTCTCCACAATACCCCACAGGCTCATCAAAGTGTTTTATCCACTTTTGATCATTTTCCACATATCTCAAACAGACTCAGCCATCATCACTGTAATTTACAGGGTGACAGCGAACATCCCTGCTGCCTCCACCGGCACTGGCTGGGCGTTTCCTCCCACAGCTTCTACCACGTCGATCACTAACTCACTGCGCCCTCCGTCACCATTAGCGGTGTTTTGAGCACTCCTGCTTCCCCCACCATGTCACGTAAAGACGCACGGGCAGACTCGCTCTCACGGGACGACTGAACATCATCGTCAGAGTTTGAATATTCCTCTTCAGAATCTGAGTCAGACATTACTTGACGAAGTACTTCGTCAATGGATAAACCTCTCTGCAATGTATTCTCGGTAAAATTCACTGTCTTTCTCTCTCTCTCTCTCTCTCTCTCTCTCTCTCCGCTCCCACTACAACCACTTCCTCGTCTCCTCGACTGAGGCGGGCTTTCTCTCTATTTATACTCCGAAATCCCGAAATCTGAATATAAACACCCCCACAAATGCTGCTCAGATTGAAGCCGCATGTGTCTGCCATCTCCTGGTGTAAAGTGGAAACTACTTTCAGCACCATATGTGCCGCTATGGCCTGTTTAATTTAGCAATGACGCTTGTTGCAATTTTGCGACCATGGCGCCTAAAGGGTTAAAATGGAAAGCCAAACCAGAGAGACGTAGAAGAAAACGGAAGACGACCACTCAAATGGATCGAACAATAGCCAGAATGGCAAAGACTCAGCCAATGATCAGCTCCAGGGAGATATTTTTTCAGTTAATTGAGTAAATATTTGAGTTTGTAATGAAAAACAGACACTGCTATTTTTTTTTGAACAGCCCAATATAATTTTTTCCTTCATTTTCTGTACAGTAATTAAAATATTAAAAAAATTTTCTTCATGTTTTGAAGTAAAATATAATGTGCAGTGTTCCCAATGCATGGAAATAAAAAATATTGTAAGGATTTTGAGCTTTACTCACGTTTTAAAAAAGGCCACTATTGTACGTACAATAGCGGTGTTAATTTAATGCTTAAGGCTTCCTCTGTCTCGGCAGGTGACTACGTGCTGATGACGGTTTACTTCGACCTGAGCAGGCGGATGGGCTACTTCACCATCCAGACCTACATCCCCTGCATCCTCACTGTCGTCCTCTCCTGGGTCTCCTTCTGGATCAAGAGCGACGCCACGCCCGCCAGGACGGCGCTAGGTACGTACGCGCTGCCGACGCCGGCGCCCCCTGGCTTCACGTGTCAGCGCTTTCTGTTCCTTCTCTGCTGCGTCGTCCCTGTGTCGCATGTCGCTGCTTGTTTTGTCGTTAATGTTGATGTTTTGTTTGTCCTTTTCTCTGCATGAGCTGGAAGTTACTGTGAACTGCCCCCCCCCCCCCCCCCCAAAAAAAAAAACAAACCCTCCATGTTTCATCAGAACTGAGGAAACCGCAAAAACGAAACTACTTTTTGAACTGAGGATCCACATTCCTGGTTGCTGTGATTCGGATGTAAAATTTATGAAAACTGACCGACCATGTTGGTGAGATTCCAGGCAGACGGGCTGAGCTCCTGCCGCCGCCTCGGGGGCCAAAGTTTGAGTTGTGTGCAATGTTTAATTAGAGGTGAACTTCAGCCTAATACACTAACATCACTCTATCGATGGGGGTGGGGGAGGTTTGGGGGCTGGGTGGGGGGGGTTGTTATTAATTAGACGGGAGCTTCCTCAGCCCGAAATGGTTGACATGTGAGCCATCTGTGAGTGTCAAGAGAGCCAAGTTGTCAAACTTGACTCTGGTGTCGGCGGAGGGACTGCTGCTGCTGCTTCTGCTGCTGCTTCTGCTGCTGCTGCTGCTGCTGCTGCTGCTGCTGCTGCTAGTTCATAAGAAAAAAAGACATGAACAGCCAGCGAAATACTCCTCCGTCTTTAGTCTCACCTAAAAATGGGCAGATGGTTTTCCACTAATCAGACCAACCTACTGACTTCGAACAGAGCAAGTGAGGGACGTGGCAGTTTAGCTGACCAGTCTCTAAAATCTGTTGTCGCTTCTGGCTGAGCGTTTTCCCATTATCAACCACCTTCCATCGCTGCCATTTTTTCAATTTGCGATGCTCCCAAGAGTGCAAGTCGGCGCTCTGTGTATTCACCCAGGATGCTTCCTGGTCATAGCTTCTTCTTCTTCCTGCTCCTCTCTTTCTTTATGCTGCTCTTCTTTTGTGGTTTCTCAGAGCAGCTCAGCTGAAACCCCTCAAAGCCTCTTTCTCTGCAAAGGCAGGTGATTGTTCGTGGCGTCCAGTGACTGTTGGGAGCTTTTCAAGATGGATGCGTTGGGTTGATGGGTTGCCTCTGACTCTGGCAGCCCTCCAGCAGAGCGATGCGCCTCACTCGTGCGACACCAAAAACGAATTAAGTTCCAACGGGTCGCACTTGACCCTCCGAAACGAGCTAATTTCTCCAACCTGCCCGCCACCTCACGCCCGGACGCCGCTTCAGCCCTTCCGTTCATCCCGCCCCACCCCCCCCCGCCACATTCAGCCAATATCGCCGAAGGTCATCAGCAGCGTCTCGGCGGTAATAATGGTGTAATGAAAGCTCACATTCGTCTCTGTTCGTTCATCAAGCCCGGAGGAGAAAACTTCACCCGTGGCCCAACAATGAAGTCGTCTCATGTTCTATCAAATTCAATAATAAGCCCAAGTTATTATTCAGACAGGCGTGGGGCCAAATGAGGCCTTTTCCTCTTGAGCTGCAAGCCGATCATAATGGGAGTCTGCGGCTCTGTTTTGTTTTTCGTGTTGTTTTCTATTTTTTTGTTTTTTTACGTGGCCTTCCAGCTTGATGAAAGCTGTCAACATGACAGCCGCGGCATCTGAGAGCAGACGAGATGGAGACGGCGCGGGTTTTATTTTCAGGGCGCCTCGTTGGAGCCGCTGATATTTGGCTGTAACGACAACGCGGCGGCGGAACAATTATTGTAATTATTTTTAATCCGTCAAACGTCCCGTAAACGAGCAGATGAAGATGCATCGGCGTCGCTTCATCTTGATTTAGCTCGCCTCCTCGTTTTTGTTCCCTCTTTTTTTACGCCGTCGGATGACAAATACGGCCTCGTTTCAAAGCATTCCGCAGCCGCTGCTGTTATTTAATCTCCATCACACTGTGCCGCACGCCCGTCTCGCTCTCTCTCTCCCCCTCTCTCTCTCTTTCTCCTTCTCCGTCGCGAGGGAAGGCATTCAAGGCTTTACGCCGCGTGGGCGCCGCCGTAGGAGCGCCTGATCCTCGTCAGACAACAGGTCGGCGAAGGGTCCGAGACGCCGGGTTCTCGCCTTCCGTCCAGATAAACATCAACATTTTGGCTCGGTGACAGAAAGTCATTTAGCCTCCGTCGGCGCTCGGCCTCGGTCCTGGGGCTGAAAGAGGAAGCGGGTAGATAAGGGGAACAAGGCGGGAGTGGCGGGGCCAACCAGTGGGAGGAGGCGTCAAGCCCGCGGGGGAGGGAGGCGGGAGGATGGATGGGTGGGCGTGGGCCCTCCCCCTCCCTCCCCCTCCCTCCCTTGTCGTCCCTCCCTTGTCGTCCCCAAAACACGGCATCCCTTGACGCCACGCCAACCTGTTCCAGGTGGTGTTTCCAAAGAGCTGTCACTCAGGCCCGAGGGGACGGAGCTAATTCCTGGCGGAGCTCCGTCTCTGCAGCCCTGGCGGCTCTTGACGGAGATGAGCAATACAGAGGCAGCCAAAATAACATACTGTATATACACATCAGGAAAAGAGACACTTGTATAAATATCTTATTTGCAAAAGTACTTCTATACATATCGAAGCTTCTTTTGAAGTTTGGTCAAATTACGATAATACTGGCAAAACGACTTCTCCTACTATTTGTGGCCCTTTGACAAGAAATTGGAAAATGCATGTGCAGCAATCCCATTGGACACTACTGCCCAAGCAGTAGTTCGCCATACACCAAATGGCCACCACTTGGAGTGCTTCTTGTAATTGTAGAGACCAATGGGAACTTGTGTTAATGTTCATCTCATTTTCCATACCCGCTTATTCCTGAGCTCAGGGTCACGGGGGTCTGCTGGAGCCTATCCCAGCTGTCTTAGGGCGAAGGCAGGGGACACCCTGGACAAGTCGCCAGTTCATCGCAGGGCCACATAGAGACAAACAAAGACAAACAACCATTCATACTCACGTGCACACCGACGGACAATTTAGAGTGTTCAATTGACCTCACATTTTCTCAAAATCTTTCCTTAGGTTTTAGGATGCTGAAGTCAGCAAGGTGTCGTGTTCAATGTCCTAGTCCGGGTCCTCTCCGTCCTGGTGACTCACTCCCCGAGCTCGACATCTTAATGTCATCTGCCTCGACCCACCACGGGTCACCTGATTCGGTCAGAACGTACATCACCGACTCAACCGGGCGTCACTCTTTCGATCCCGAGAGTTACGCCCATCTACATCTTTTGAGATGTCTGCTGCTCTAGTTGTTGCACGAGGCACATGTTCCCTGCACCGAGGTATTTTTGCAGCCTGGCGCGAAAGGGTGGGGGTGCAAATTGGTCTCACCTGCTTAACTCAACAGGCCCTTTGGTACCACATGCTCCGGGGAGGCAGGCAGCAAGGCGCAGGATTTGGCGGCTGGCAAGGCTGATTGGCATAGTTTTGACTGGATTATCTTGGTCACCATCCGTGGAGTCTGAACGTTAAAGGTAAAAGTTAAAGCCCCACCAATTGTCACATCCCGAAGGATGTAAAATTAGTCTTCTGCATTCAATCCCTGCCCTGAAGGAGCGGAGAGCAGAATCAGTGCCGAACTCGGGAATCACTTAGGTGATCTAAACCCCCCCACCCACCCCCACCCCAGTCCAACATGTAGTTTATGAAGTTTGCGATTATCTCCAACAAGACGTCAACAGTGTCAAGAATCGTTTTCTGGTGATGTAATTGAATACTGCAGAATTGGGCTGCACAATGCTGAAAAAAGACAATCACAATGTTTTTTGGGGTGGGTAGAATGGAGATCACGATTCTCTCACGACATTACGTTTTTCACGCGGTAGACGTTTTTCCCCTCCCGCCACCGGATTCGGCTCTGCATCACGTGGTGCTTTCTGGCATTGTCATTGAGAAGCGCTTGTTTTCGTGCAGCGTGATGTCCCCAATGAAAAAAACTGTGACAGGATTGTCGCCGTTTAGAAATTAGATTGTTGCGGGTATGAATCGACATTGCAAATTTTGTTTTTCTTTTACGATTAATCGTGCAGCCATACTGCGGCTTACCTCCGTACTAAATAGAAAGCGGTCGCATGTATCCCGGCCAATAAAATTTAAAACTGCCCAGGGGAGCGCTTTCATTCGTGAAACTGCAGGGGAAGCTCTTTCTCTTCTCGTAGAACTTGTTATCCGTCATAAATGCGACGAGAATGAAAAAGGACGCCCACGCATTTATCCCGCTCGCCGCGTTGTTTATTCCTCCAAACACGGCTCTCGTGCTGATGCTCAAACGCCCCGTCACTGTCAATACGTCAGCCCAAGACGGGAAGACTGGCAGAGCTCCTCTGCGGGAATCTCTACCCAGAATGCATTAGGTCTGAGATGAGAGGCGATAGCGGAGGCTGAGCTCCGGACGTGATGAGCGAGATCTAAACCGGACGCTCTCTTCACGACCGAGGATGTTTTTCATGCTTTTGTGGTTTCCCTCTTACGCGGTGACAGCACAGCGTGCTCTTATCTCCGTCCCAAAAGGAGCCCTTGTGTGGCCCTCCGACTGATTTTATACATTACAGACGTCCCTCCAGCCAAGGCCTCTTCAATCAGATTAGGCCGAGGTTCCCACGCAGAGCTTTCTCATCCCGAGTCACTTGCGCTCTAATTTGAAAGCATCAACATAATTACCGCCAAACACGGGTGCGTGATCGTGTTTTTTGTGTTTGTTTGTTTTGTTTTATGTTTCGTTGCGCCACGCAAGCAGGCGGAAGAACGGGAAGGGAACCGCCTCCGTGGCTTTCCCCCAAAAAAACAAGTCTTTTTTTTTCCCCTTTTTGATTTATTTCCCCTCGGTTGCCCCCACCGCATAATATCAGCTTTCGCTTCCGCCGACTTTGCCTTGGCGTGCATATTCATGGGCCGCTGTGATCTCCGAACAAACATCCCGATGCAGACAGACAGTAGCAGGTTTCGTGGCTGCGAGGGATGTGAGCTTCACGCTAACAAGCTCGTCTCTCTGATGAATCAAACGGATATTTTTAGAAATGTTTTATTCTCACGCGTGCGGATGTACGGTTTGTCGAAATCCTCTGACTGGCTTTTTTTTTGTTTATCTTCCCTCAATTAAACAAGTTAATGCATCAAACAGGGCTAACACGCACAACAACAACGCTGCATTGCAAAAGCTGTAATTGAAAGGATTAATTCGCATTCCGTGTCCTGAAAGGTTAAGGAAATTAAAACACGCGCTTGGAGGTTATGATGAGAAATAGTTTACTAGTTAACTGGTCACGAGAATATAAATAGTACCTAACCGTATGAATTTAATAAGCTCTATACTGTATTTGTCTGTTGACAAATACAGGTCTCCCTTTTCCACTGCAAGCCGATCAGAACCGATTTCAGCCCAGGTCCCTTGCCGGGTTGTTTGGCGCGTTTAGGCGCAGCTCGGTGAGCTTTTCCCAGTGCCACCAAATGCCGATTAATAGCTGGACTACATTAGGCCAGTGGGAAAGGGGCTATAGAAACTGATTGTTCAAGCATATCCTTAACTAACTGATAGTTAAGGACATGCAACAGCATAACAATTTAAACATGTTGCAGCGCGTTATTTACATTATAAACTGCTAATGATCTCCATCCTCCTGGCGCTCCATTCCTCAAACAGTTGGACATCCAAATGCGTGTTCAAACATTGATTCCGACATCGGAAGTGTTGAGCACTTTGCGGACATCGGCAGCATATTTACTTTGCACAGTGGGCATATGCACGGTCGCTTTTCTCACTCGTGTGTGACGGTTCCATTTTTTATTTATTTATCGACGTGCTCTGTCTCGGCGCGAGGCTTTTCGGACTCATTCAGACGGCTGGCACAAGCCAGAATCACCCAATTAGTCATCCTGAATTTTCACACACAAAGCTGACAAATGACCTTGTGTGGAAATGCGCCCCAAACCCCCACCCTGCAAATTGTGCGCACAGCTTGTGTCAGGGAAAAAGTGAAAATTCAAAGCAGCGTGTTTTTGTTCCGTTTTTTGTTGTTCGTTGAGCTTTTCCTCGACAGTGCTCCAGCAGCGTTTGACTTGATAGTTCTGGTTTAGTTATGGTGGGGGGGCCGGCTGTTCGTCTACCTAGTCCGGTGCTCAAACCTAATGAGCAGATATTGTGTGTGTGTGGTGGGGGACTTAGGGGGGGTTCTAGACGAGCTCTCCACCAGAGGAGGTAGCTGGAAATAGACGGGAGCAACTCGTCTCCATGGAAACGGCAGACAAAAACAGTGGCACGCTCTGCCATGAAAGACGTGGGAGAGAGGGATGAAAGGGGTGGGTGCAGTGAGGAGAGGAGGGGCAAGCTCACCAGAGCTGAGTGAGTGTCCCAGCGGTCGTCGATGCCCCAAAGGGGGGGGGGGGGGGGGGGGGAGGGGACTGGTGGTCGCGTCACCGCTTTCATGCTAACAGGCAACACGGCCAAACTTCGACACTTCGGAGATTGGACACTTCGGATGTCGTCACTGCGTTCACCCGTCCAAGACCCTCAGGAGCGTCATTGCAAATTTCCCCATCGTGGGATCAATAAAGGTCTTCGTCTTCTTCTTCTTCTTGCGCCGCACGGTTGCGTTTCAACGGTTTGCGTCAAATGCAGCAGCCCTCAGTGCACTTCTAGCAACTGCAGGGTGTGTTTGTTTTGACATTAGCAGCGCTTAAGATGTGCCATCATAGACTGCCCATTTGTTTTCTTTGACTTGATATGCATCTTTTATTTTGTTGCAGAAAAGTTCATATTTTACCTAGGGTTACCCTAGCTAGCACGTGTTACCCTCAAATCTCCTGTCTTGTTTAGTATGGTTCATAAAACCCCAGGCCAGAGGCAGAGTGATGGATCTTGCTGTACTTAGCCTTCCCAGTGACGTGTTTTAAAAAAATACAGTCGATGTCTTGTTGTCTTTATTGCACTGCTTAACCTGAAATCACTGCCTTGGGTTGCATTTTCTAGAGAAATTAAATTCTGCACTTTTAACTCGCAAATTCAGAGCGTGCATAAGAGGAGAGACACTTCTGGGGCGAAAGAGAAAGAATATATAGATTTTGATGTCTTGCAGTGTTGTAAATTTCTACTCCTGCTTGTTCAGTTTCTTTGTTAATTGTATTGCTTTTTCAATTTGGTCTGTCTCAGTCTGCCGCCATTTAGTTCTTTTCATTTTAAAGCGCTGAGGTCACACGCTGGTTGTTTTGGTTTGAATAAACATAAACTCCAAATACGCTTTCTTGGACACGTCCCAGAAAATGCCTGGAAAGAATCAAATTTGCCAACCTGTCCGCAAGGAGCCCCTCAGATTGTTTGCGAGTGGTGGCTGAGGTCATTAATAAAGTGCAGCAGAAAGACGCAGCACTTAAAGACACGGCAGAGCTGAGGCACGGTGATGAGACGGCGGCCGCTCAGTGAAGCGGCCTGAGGAGGCTCCATCGCAAGCTTCTAATATCCAGAGAGTCCTTCAGGTGATGAAGGAAAACAAACGAAAGATCAAAATGACTCAGTAGTTGCAGATTGAGGACCTGGGAGCCGGGCCGAACAATAGGTCTCCTGCAGAAAAAACTAAAATGTCAAATGTGGAGGGCTCGGGGATAGAAATGAAAAAGACTGAAGCCGTGATCTCTCCTCAATTAGCCCGAGAGATGAAACAGCAGCATGGTGGATCTAAAAGTGAAGTAAAAAAGGCTCCTTTGGGAACATTTTTAAAGGATACCTACATTTGAAAGTAGCAAAAGTCTGCTCTGACTGACTGTTTCCCATTGGCCACCTTCAGGAGCAACATTCCACAGTTGTTGCTTCTTTTTCTCAGTTAACCAGCTGCTCGACGAGCTTAAATGAGCTCATCGCCTTTGCAGACACGTGGCCAGAATTGCGCCTCGGGCCTTTGGAGCCTCTTAAGACACAGAGGTCGCATTTGAGTCAAGCAGCCTAACCCTAACCCTGGCATGGTTCCTCAAGTTCTGATCGACCAGGGAGGCAAAGCAGTACGGAAAAGGAAATTTGGTTTTAATTATTCCGGCCTTCCAGCAGGTCCGGTTTAACGTCCCCAGCGAGACTGGCCTGACCCACCCGCTTTCCATATGCCCACACGGGTAATCCGGGTCGTGACCGGCCACCCGGAACGCAGTGGATACCCATCGGGAATTCCTGTCCGCTCTGACTTTTTGCTCTTGCGTTTGCCGCATCACTTGCTAAACACCAACCCTCTCCCCTCTCACCTCAACCTCCTTCCCCCCTCCAGGTATCACCACTGTGTTGACCATGACCACCTTGAGTTCGGTGGCCAGGAACTCGCTGCCACGGGTCTCCTACGTGACGGCCATGGACCTCTTTGTCACCGTCTGCTTCCTGTTCGTCTTCGCCGCCATGATCGAGTACGCCATGCTCAACTATTACTCCTACAGCGTCCGCCGGCCTCCCCCCAAGACGCGGAGAATGGTATGTTCATCGTGAAAACCAGTGTGTCATCGTTGTATGTGCAGAGTCGCCGTTTTCCGTCAGTACTTTGTGCAAATAACCGCTGACTGTGATGTTGTTAGCGACTGAACAGACAATGTGCAAAAGTAAAATCAAATCTTAGGGGGGGCCCCTGGTGGCGTGCCACAGTATAGGTCCCCTCAAACAAGGTTCCACTCAGAAATGTGAGACCACAGCCATCTTAATCCTTAAAGGTTGTTAAAGTGTGTAATATTTGGAGATTTTGAGAAGAAACGGCGACATCAAGTGGTTAAACTTTAGATTGCAGCGCTCACCCTCCCCCTCCCAACCGTGCCAGTGAACAGTGCACACAAACCAGGATACCTCGTCCACCTTCTGCTTCGTTGGTTGATTTGAGGACGCGAGCGTTCACCCTAAAAACCAAACGCACTTTCAGGCGGCCAACTAACTAGGAACCAGACCCTTGCTCAATATATGTTCTTATTTGTAAATATGAACCGTTCTATGGGTAGGACAACCAAATTTCTTTTACTGTACTGCAAGTGTACACTTTTATTAATGTATTTATGGGCAGTATATGAAACTTTTACAAATATAGAAATTGTAAATCAGTCCAAATTTTACACACTGGACCTTTAAGTCTTTATCCTACATGAATGATGGTGCCATATAATCATCTAATCATTCCACACAGTACTAAAGACCAGACACAGGCTCCTTGTAGAAGCAAAACTAGAGGCAGAAATACTTTTGTTTGTTTTTTTTTTACAAAAGCTAACGTCTGTCGTGGATACGTCAATATTCAGGCACTATATGTGGTGAAAATTCACCCCGAGGCCGGCCAATCAAATACTGCCTGCTGTATCTAAGGTGGCGCGACTGAAGGCAGCCCCCCCCCACACACACACACACTTCCCACCCACACTTCCCACCCTCCCAGCCAGCACGTAATGAAAGTCTTGCGTGGAAAGCATCACATCTGGTCGAAAGGGACTCGGGTCTCATTGAAGCCATAGCAACAACCGGGAGCCCTCAAGACCCCCGCAGCTCCCCGTGGGATTGCTCAGAGTGGCGGCTGCATCCCCGCCCGGACAAAGGAGGCGAGGCTCTGAGATGAAAGTGCCACAGCTTTCAGAATGTTTCAGAGTGTTTACTCACTCGAGGAATTGGGTGGGAAGAATTCACGGTGCGCGTGTCACGCTGAAGTTAGCGGCGAGGGAACGGGTTGGCTGGAAAGGCTGGCGATTGGTGTCTCACGTCATGACGGCCTTTAGGAAATTAAATTGTACCGTATATGCATATATATACCTATATGTGCCACATGTCCACATGTATATGGATGAATTGTTCAATGTGCACACAACTTCAAAAAACCTTAGATACAAATTTGCATGATATCTTCTCTCAACAAAATGCTGAAACAAGCCTTATTTTTGCCTATAAATATAGGCATATATATATTTATGTGTGTGTATATATATGCACATATATATACACACACACATATATATATATATAATATATATATTTATGTGTGTGTATATATATGCACATATATATACACACACACATATATATATATATTTATGTGTGTGTATATATATGCACATATATATACACATATACACATATATACATATATATTATATATATATATATTATATATATATGTGTGTGTGTGTATATATATATAAACATATATATACACATATACACATATATATATATGTGTGTGTGTATATATATACACATATATATACACATATACACATATATATATATATATTATATATATATATATATATGTGTGTGTGTATATATATATACACATATATATATATATGTATATATGTGTGTGTGTAGATATATATGTCAGCATGTATAGAAGTAATGCACAAGGCTTGCTGAAACGTGCGTTTCTCTGCCTCCGTGGCTGCACACGTGCAGTGGACAGCGCTTCTTCTTTTTCTATGAATCGCTCCAGCGCGAGCGCCCGACACCGTGCGTGGGCGCCGTCAAGGCTGCACCGACCGCGTAGGCACCGCGAGTCAGCCACCGCCGCTGCACTTTTTCCCACTCGCAGCCCATCTCGTCCCCCCACCCACTTCACATTTTGTTCTCGGCGTTCGCAAGCCGATTGGCTCAAAGCATTGACAAAAAAAAATCGAAGGTTTAGCGTTTGGTTCTCGTTGTGTTTAGTGTCTTCTTTTGCATTTCTGGCCAAGTCCAGAAGCCAATTTTTCCCACTTAGGCTGCATGTCGCCTCCTTGTGCCACCCACCCACCCACTTACTCATCTGCATCACTACAGTAGTGGCATGTAACCCAGAGGGAAGCGCCAGTCCAGCTCCATTTTTTTCTAAGGTAATTATTCAGCATGGGTGTGTTAAAAAAAAGAAAGAGAGAAAGAAGAAAGAAAAAATAGCTCCGTTAATGTGAATATGGAAAGGTTTTCAAATGGCACAGATCTGTTCAAGGGGGCTTAAACAAACATGTGAACCAGATTTCAGGAACAAAAACCTCTCACTACTCTGAACAGCATTGACTTTTTTGCTGCATTGAAACAGAGTCAATAATCCCTGCTTTATCTTTTTTCTCTCACACTGCTCGTATCGAGTTTTACAACTTGAACTTCTTCGATTTCGACTCAGTCCAGGGTTTTAACCCGCTTTTTGTCTCTTGCCCTCAGCTGAGCCGCCAAGCTTCGTTTTTTTTTTTGTTTTTGTTTTTTGACTGTTTTGCATTAGCTTCAGGGTTCAGGTAAGGTTCCGGATGTCCTGGTTATTGTTTTCCTATTTCAATTTGACACTGTGTTTGTTTTGATTCTGGCCATCAGGGATGGCTAAGTGGCTATCTCTTAGCCACTTAGCTTGTGTCAGTCGTCTGCTGGTAATGTCAGCGTAGATTTATTCTCTGCCGGTTTATGTGTGACAGTTTTTCGGATTGCATTAGTATTAAAATTATGATGAAAACCAAAAGGGAACAGAGTGTGGGCTAACGTAAAAGCTACTGACTCCGAGGTCGCCAACGTAAAACGGGACACATTGGCTTCTTCTCACCCTCTCCCTCTCCCGCGGCAGGCGTACTCCACCTTCAGCATGGTGCACAGCCCGCGGCCCATGATGCCCGTGGGCAACTCCCTGTTCTGGAACGACTACGAGGACAACTGCCTGTACGAGTGCCTGGATGGGAAGGACTGCACAAGCTTCTTCTGCTGCTACGAGGAGTGCAAAGAGGGCGGCTGGAGGAAAGGTCGGGTCCACGTCAACATTCGGGAGTTGGATTCCTACTCCCGGGTCTTTTTCCCCACCTCTTTCTTGCTTTTCAACATAGTCTACTGGGTCAGTTACCTCTACCTCTAGTTTGTCGACGGCGGGCCCCCGCCGGCCCGGTCTCTGCGCCAAGCTACATTTTTTTTTAATTTTTTTTTTTAATAATTTGCGTTGGATTCACAATTGTGGAAATTTGGAGGAACTTTATTTCTGCCCTGATTATCGGTGTGGAAGATTTTGCTTCAGGCGAAGGGATCCGTCTAGGTCATGACTTTCTTTTCGAGGGGGGTGGCAGCAAACAGCTCCAGGTGACACTGTCGAACTTGTAGAGTTTTGTTTTATGGGACTTTTTTTTGTCTGCGAAGCACCCATAGTGCCTTCCTTAGAAAGGGTGCGGCATAAAGAGACACAGTTTCAGAGTTCCCTTCATCGTCTTTTCAACTTTTATCCGTGACAAGGCCACACAAGGAGCTAGCGAGTTCCTTGGCGTGATAAGACAAAAAAAAAAACTTTTACCACTGTTCCTTTTGTAGCACATTAGTTTTAGTTGTACCCCCTAGAATATTTTTCTCCTTTCTAATATAGTAACATTTTATTATCGTCCCTTCTATATTCCTCTTCGAGTTGTTTGGATTTTCACAGCGAGTCGACGAGCTCACAAGTCTGTTTGTAGTGGCTGAGTATTAAGTTTGTGTCAAGGGCAGTTGGCTGCCCGCTAAAATATTGACTGTCTTGGTTTAACAGTGGTCTATTGTTGGTTCAAACAATGAGATTTTTTTTTTTTTTCCTGTCCACAATACTTTGCTTACCCAGCGATGCTGTTCACGGTAGAATACCAAAAATGTTTTAAGTGTTCATGTTCAGTTGCATCAGTGCACATGAAATGTACAGGGACCACATCAATGCATACCATTCTAATCATGCCATTACTAAACAAGCTAATCCCATCCACCCTCCCCCACCAGCACATGTGTGGCACAACATAAACGGATTACTGTCGGCGCTTTCTATTCTTGACAGCCATATGCCATATACTTTTTTTCTTTTAGGACACAAACATTTGCTGCACATTGGCTTTAATTGATTCTTCAGTTGGGCCTTTTGCACAAAGTTGCTCATTTCAGAAGGCAGACAAACCTGAACCATGCCAACAAACAACCAGTAACGCGGCACTATTGTAGCCATGACTAAGGTAAACTTTTCTGCCAGTCTGCCTTTGATATAACCGGCTTTTGTACAACAATTTTTAGGTTGAATCCCCATTTCTGTTTGTTAATGCATAAAAAAAAAACCTATAGCCACCCCCCCCACCCCACCCCCTCTTTTTATAGCTTAGCACAAAGGCTTGTCGTGTGGTTAGAAGCTAGAAAGACCTTTTGGATTGCCAACATTGTATAATTTATGTCGGGCAACTAGAATGAAATTACATGTGTGGCGTCGCCACACTTTGCGTTTCCAGAAATGCAAACCATGTAACCAGCATTCAACGTCTGTCATTAGAGGACAACACTTTTCCCCTCAACCAAGTTGGGAAATGTGGTTCTCATCAGCTTAATATCCATCAGTTTTAACAGGACATGAGCTAAAATAAAGTGTACTTGCTAAACTTTCATCTTAAAAACCTCCTTTCCCCAAATCTGCCGCAATCATTCAAATTCTCCTACTTTATTGAAGCATTTGGTAAACTGGCTTTTGGCTCCAAAGATGTAATTTAGCAGTTTCGAAAATACTAACCATCTAAATAGAAAGAACCTGTATTCAATACTATACCCATGTGGGTAAACCCCAAATATTTTTTTGTTGGCACGAAGGCCGTCCGGTATCCATTGACTGCCGGCAACAAAAAAAAAAAAAAGAAACAAATTCTCTCCTGATCCCCAAAACACCCGCAGAAAGGTATGTTTTCTTTCACTGGAGTCATTCCATCTAATTTCTGAAAATAAAAATGGCCTAAGAAGAAAAAGTACCGGAGAAAAGGTTGAGTCGTTCCCAAGGCCTCGGAAAGATGGATCTCTTTCTCCATATGTTGTGACGCTCCGTTCACTGCTTGCATGTCGTACACGGAGCGATGCTGAAAAATGGATGATCAAGGACGGCTGCTGATGACCCCTGATGGAGCACCACTCTCCTTGCTGGAAGCATGTAAAATTAATGCCATGGACGGAGGCATGGGGGATGAGTTCAAAACAACCTGGAGGAGCTGGCGACGGGACATTTTGTTTTTGTGTTGTTTTCTTTCCCTCCACCAATTTATCGTGCTTTATTGCTTTAACGCCCTGTCGAGCAGTCCACCCCTCCTGTACACGCCACGTGTTTGTATGTTCAGAGATGAGCTTTTCTGTACATTGTTACCCAATTAATGTTTCTATTTTCGTACAGCTCTATATGGAATGTAAGCCGGTGAAGCCACGAGCGAGGCCCTGAGTCAGCCGTCGTTTCAGTTCAGCCGGTTCAAAGCAGCTCCGGCGACTTTGTTTTGCGGGGGTCCTCCATATTCATCGGGTCTCCAGACGCGCTTGCATCCGCGTCTGTGCTCTGCAAGTCAAATTGGCTCAAGTGGTGCTGGACAAACGGCTGATGGGGGGAGGCGTTCCGCTGATTTTAATTTCGCCGGCTCAAGGGGGGGAAGAGATTTTTTGAAATTCTGGTTGCAAGTCTTGTTCTTACGTTCCTTTTTGTGTGAATGTACTTCACTTTTCGAGCTGTGTGATTGTCAGTCTCTACCACCTTCCCTTTCCTGTCCCACCATGTATAGTGACCTTATCCTATATTGCACTTTGCTGTCCTATCTCGTTCTGTGTTCATTTGTCTTACTACTTCTACCGTGTCTTGCCTTTTCCTGATCTGTTGTGTCTTTCTGGATCCGCCCTATCCCACCCCATCCTATCCTATCCTATCCCACCCCATCCTATCCTATCCTATCCCACCCCATCCTATAATATCCTATTCCATTCCATCCCATTCATTCCACCCCACCTTACCCTACCCGACCCTACCCTTCCCTAACCTATCCTATCCCACCCCATCCTATCATATCCTATTCCATTCCATCCCATTCATTCCACCCCACCTTACCCTACCCGACCCTACCCTGCCCTAACCTATCCTATCCCATCCCATCCTCTCCCATCCCAACCTATACAGCCTGGCTTGTGCTCTCCTGCCTGTCCTATCCAGATGAGTTCTCAGGACAGGGTTTGCATCCCTATCATTCCAGTCTAGGCACACTCTGATCAGTCCTGTTCCTGCTTGTCCCGTCAAAACACACCAAACCGACTGAACTGAACTGAACGCAGCTTGGCCTACACTTACAGTAAACTCTCCTCACCTCTAATGTTTCTACTACACTTTATAAGTGTCTTAGTCGGTTGAGAAACTTCATTTTAAACAAAAAATACACTATTTTCTACATCTTGAAACTCCACCTGCGTGTATCAAACTGGCCGGGGACCTGCATTTAAAAAGCCTCTTTGGAAGAGGAGTGCTGACCCAGGATCAGAGCCGGCAGGCATAATGAAGCCGCTCAAGAGCCTCTCCCTCCCGGAGACCCCAATCAGCGCCACCGAACAGCTTCGCCCTGCCATCACATTTTGTTTTGATTGTCGGCGAGCTCTCCGGGGAGTGTGGAGGTGGGGATACATGACGGAACCGCCGCTCTGATCTTAGATCAGCACTCTGGGGGAGCAATATCTATGAAAGGGCGAGCTCAAGAGTGGAAATAGGTATCTTTTTCTAGTGCGTGGTATATTGCTTATATTAATAAATAATGTTTTGGTCAAGTGCTACTGTGGAGTCTTTTTTCTTGATGGAGATTGCATCGGCAAAAACTGCCTTTGCTTTCTACACTGTCATACCTTGTTTCTGTTCTCCAATAAAGCTTTCTTAACGACTTCAGCGGCAAGGTTCAAAGTCATAAACATTGTGTCTAATACAAAGACTATTACTACAAAGTAAATGTATCTGAATTCTTCCAAAACACAATACACTGAGGCACTGGTTGTAGGCATAACAGGATTCAAGTATAGTTGATGGCAATTATATTAAATGCAAACTATGAAATGCAATAAATGTTAAAAGTTGAATCAGTAATTGTTTTAGTCCACTGTGTTCTTGACCACAGTGGTCTTCCCCTTCTGGGGTAGTCATTGTCTAAACATGATGTATCCTAGTAGACACAAGGTTCTCACACCCTGAAGACTCGTCGCTAACGATGCAGTGGGTTTGGGTCGTTCAAGACCCTCTGAGTAATGCGGCCCAAGGTGTCGCCATCTCCGACCTTGAAGCAATCGCAGTTTCCGAACAAAACATTTTTTGCCCTCCACGCATATTATTGCTCTCATTAAGTCCGGGAAAGAGAGAGAGAGAGAGAGAGAGAGAGAGAGAGAGAGAGAGAACGTCTAATCAATGTCCCCGTGGGGAGGTTGACCAATCCTGTCGTTGTCAGGCAGTACATTAGGCTGGTTTACAGTTGTCCTCGGGCCGCCTGCTGTCCTAATGATGGTTACGCCGCTAATGCTCGTTGACAGATGCACGGGCACACCATCGATTTATTTTTATTTTTCTTCCTCCTGTTAGTGGTTGATGGCCTAGTTTGTAGCGAGCGGCGTGAATGAGAGCGCGAGTCGAACTGGAAAAACCAAACCGAGGGGTTGAATATTGCAGCGCTGAAGCTGGAAAGAAGCTGCTGCCACCACCTACGCAAGGCAGAGCAGAGTGGCACGCTAACACAGTGGAAACGGAGGCAGAAGCGCGTGTGTGTGTGTGTCTGTGTGTGTGTGTGTGTGTGTGTGTGTGCGCACGCACAGATTTAATTCATGAGCTTCACTCTTGTCTATGAAGCGACGCCGTTGCTCTCGATGGGACGGCACGTGCGCAGGGAATTGATGAGTTTGCATACACGTGTCTGTGTGCGTTTCAGCGCGCGTGTCTCTACCGCGCATTTGCGTCAGAGTTCCTTGGCTTGGGGTTAAGATTTGCCAGCATTCTCCTGAGTTGAAAAGTTTCACATTCATTGCTTCACATTCTTGTCATGTGTCCATTTGGCAAATAGGCCGTAGAAGGTTCTTGTCCTTCTTGAGCAGCATTCAAGCAAATTTTACTAGCTGCAGGCAATGGCTTACAACTCCTTCGTTCTACATTCCTTACCCTAACCTGTATTTTTTTTTTTTTTTTTTTTTTTTTTTTTTAGACCAGCTGCTCTTCCTGCCTCTTTATCTGCAAAAGAAGCTAAAGTGAAAGTGAAATCCACTGCATGGTGGCCAAGATGAATGAGTCACATGTCATTGAAGTAAACTCATGATTAATCGGACTTAAATGCCCTATTAATGCGGAGCAGAAATCTGCTCAGGTGCTGCTACTGCAGCCGTTCAAGTCTGTCATCTCTGCACATCTGAAATATTTTAATTAGGACCTGCCACAGCTTTCAGGAATGCATTGTCCGAATGTCAAGAGCGTCTCTCACAGCTTTCGACTCTAGCCGAAGTCACATTAGTTTCTTATCGGCGCTCTCTGATAAGGAGGCACAAAAGTTGGGATAAGAGGATTGGATGAGCTGTATTTCAATGACGAGTCTGTGCCAACTGCCCGAAATTCTAATGGGGTCGATCTGATCCCTCCACATGATAACGATGGAAAATGGGAAGCGGTAGTTACGCATGCATTCACAAAGACAAGGAACAGAAGGAAAAAAAAAGGAAGAAAAAATATATTTTTGTCTGTTAATGATGATGAAACGATTGGCTAATTTTACAGACGTGAAGCTCATTTAGCCGCAGTGTTCACTCATTTGTAATATGTAAGCAAAAATAAGTGCGGCTGTGTCCGATTTAGTCCAACTATTGGTGGGTGAGAAATCTGTGGGGCCAATGTTCTTTGTCCGAACGGAGTCACGCAACACAGAGCTGTGATTGAGTCTTGATTAGTGACAGTATCAGACCGGCGCAGCTCCGTGCTCATTCATCAGCAGCAACAGGGAAAAGGCTGCAGCGCTATAAAACCCACTCAGTTGAACGCATCGATTATGACCGTACATGGAAGGGAACAATCTGTGACCTGAATGTCTGCAAGTGTATGAGCTCCTTAGAGTAGTGGATTTAGAAAGAAACATCAATTCTTTCATTGTATCATCTCTCACAACAATCTTGGCGGCAGAGCGACCTGATGAGACAATCTTGTGCTCGGCAACCCATTGACAATATGCAAGTCCAGACGGTGTTTCTTTTTCTTCTTGCTTTACCGATTGTTTGGTCAAAACCAAACCAAATCTAATGTTTTGTTGGACTCTTTGGGTCAGGTAAACTACCGACCCAATGCAAAGAGCTCCCCAAACGACCTAAAGTAACTTAAAGGTCAAGTCTGTAACATTTTGAGATTTTGAAGAAATCTTATTCCCGAGCTTTGCTTATTCCTGAGCTCAGGGTCACGGGGGTCTGCTGGAGCCTCTCCCAGCTGTCATAGCGCGAAGGCAGGGTGACACCCTGGACAAGTCGCCAGTTCATCGCAGGGCCCCATAGAGACAATCAAGCATTCACACTCACATGCACACCTACAGACAATTTAGAATTTTCAAGTGACCTCACATACATGTTTCTGGAGTGTCGGAGGAAGCCGGAGAACCCGGAGAGAACCCACGCAGACACAGGGAGAACATGCAAACTCCACACAGAAAGGCCCCAGGCCCGGAATCGAACCCGCAACCTTCTTGTGGTGTGAGGCGGCAGCACTAACCACTGCGTATATATATATATATATATATATATATATATATATATATATATATATATACATATATATATATATATATATATATATATATATATATATATATACATACATATATATATATATATATATATATATATATATATATATATATATACATATATATATATACATATATATATATATACACACATACAGGTCTATATATATACATATATACACATATATATATATATATACATACATACATACATACATACATACATACATACATACATATATATATATATATACATATATATGTGTATATATGTATATATATATATATATATATACGTGTATATATATATATATATATATATATATGTGTGTATATATATATATATATACATATATATGTGTATATATGTATATATATAGACCTGTATGTGTGTATATATATATGTATATATATATATATATATATATATATATATATATATATATATATATATATATATATATACATATATATAAACAAAGCGTTTTCTTTCACAAGTCAGCATGTAAGAGTTGCTGCAAACATGGGCAGTTTAAAAATTTTGAGCAGAAACATCAGTGAATTCCTCCTCATTCATCCTGCTGGGACCACAGAAGTCAATCAGTGCATAGCGTGAGGATAAAGGCCAAGGTTAGCATGCCTTTGAATCTAGAGATGCAGTCAATGTCAATGTCAATGTCAAGTCAATTGGGCACTCACTCTACCGCTACTCTACCTTGTGATATCGGTCTTGGTTATATCTACAAGGTTTAGCCAAGAGTTAGTGAGCACGGTGTGAGCCCCCTCTAACCAGTCAACCTGGCCAAGACCCGGAAAAGGTCGACGTGTTTTTATAAAGTAAACCGCTACTGACAACATGCATGGAGACTGCTGCCGCACTCTTTCAGCATGTCTAGGTTTCATCAGGCTCGGCTGGTTCTTGCAAGCGTTAAAGAGAGCTGGAATCGGCCGCCGGAGATGATATGAGAACATATTGATCTTTTCATTGCAGAGAAAGAGACAATATTGGATCTTTGCTTGGCGTTTTGTATGTCGACGCAATAAACGCAACTCAACAGCGGTTCCTGGGTGCACATTTGCTGTGTATTTAGCAACCCGGGCCCTCTTATGTTCCAGCTAGCATTTCTTCATTTCTGGCACAGGGTGACAGATGCTTTGGTTTTTTTTGTTTGGTTGTTTGTTTGTTTTTTACGGTCATCATTATCTTGCCTGCCGAGCTTCTTCCCTGCATACAGTATCATACAATCTTTGCAAGTGCTGCATATAATTGACTATTTGTTACAAGCTGTTTTGATTGCAACAGTGGTGGAGCTATGGGAGCACAGGTAAACAAAGAGGGTATTATTTTTCTTGAAAGCATTTTCAGTCCACTCGCCTCTGTACATAATTGGTGCTGTCAGTTGTCCCCTTCATGCGTCTGTTGTCCCGTCAGCGGCTTTTTTTTTTTATGTCTCAACCGTCGATCATCACCGCTTGCATTTTCAAAAACATTATGAAAAGAAGTCGGATAACAGTATCAGGGGTAGCTGTTTCACAACAAAGCGGCTTCTCCAAAGAGACCGGGTACCTGGCCTACTTATCACCGCTGTTTGATGCTAAAATACTAAAACTCACACCGCAAAAAAAGAGGGAGAAAAAAAAATGAAGACTGAGTGATTTGGCGGTTCCAGCCTCAGGGCAGCAGACAGAAAATGATTGCTTCAAAGACTAGTGAATAGTTGGAACGGGACAGAGAATATTTAATTGGTAATAGAGGGTAAGCATGAAAGTCACAGTGAGCGACACCTCTTTGGAATGTTCCCACTGATGTGAGCTCAGTCGAGAATTGCTTCATCATCTCAGGCCGGTTTGAGAGAAGCAGACAATCAGCATAAAGATACGTCACATTCAGGGAGTTTCAATAGGGGGGGGTGTTGGGGAAAATAGCATGTTAGACGTGTCAAAGGCAACAAATTGGACACGCAGACGACACAAATGAGGGAGGTGTGGCAACGTGCTGCATAAGCAAATGGACAAAAACATTCATCGGAGGGTTTTCTCTCGGGAAATCTGCTCATCTGATTGTTTGTTTTCAGACCATCAGCTACATGCAGAAATGGTAACCAGTCTGCAGCAGAGCGTGGTGGCGGTGGTGGTGGTGGAGGAGGAGGAATGCCCACCACTGACGGCTTCATTAAAAATGTATCCTGTTTCTGTCTGGGCGCCTAAAGTAACAAATGGGAACTCAGGGGAAATCTGACCAAAAATAGTTGCATGCATTGTTGTTTAAAAAAAAAATATGGAGATTAATCATTATCTTTCCAACCGAGGGGTTTGGGTGGGGAGAGATCTGATGAAAGTGTAAAATCCGCTGGGATTGTCTCTAAACCCAGCGACAGACAGCAGGGGCCCGCAGAGTTTGATTTATTTTGGTCATTTCCGTTTAGGCTTCTGTGATATTTAGGTACATACGATCATTTTTGCTGCTTTTATAATATAACACCTTTTGCTGTTGGGCTTTCTGTATGCAGTTCACCAAATTTACATGCACTGTGCGGGCCAACCTCCACAGGTGCCCGAATACTTGGAACGTCCTTTGTTTCCGTCTCTGGGGAGATCCATTGACCAGCACGGTGATTACATGGCAGTGATTTGGAGAAACGAGCAGCCGTTATCCAAACAGCTGTGGCAGCTCTCCCGAGGCATTCTTTTTTTTTTTGGGGGGGGGGGGGGGGGGGGGGGGGGAGAGAGGGGTCCTGCGAGTGTGGAACCTGTGTCAAAGTCATCATGATGACCAGCTGTTGCCGCCTCGCACGTTACTCTCCAGAGGTCTTTGATTGGGATTATTTCTGGCCCGGCTGCCGTCCAAAAATAATGACAACCAGTGAGAATTTAAGCTCAGGTGCTCGGTATTGCTATCATCCATCCATCCATCCATCCATCCAGCCATCCATCTTGCACAGAATTGAGTCAAAGTGGCACCATACCAAGCACATTGGCCTCTTTCTACACCTTATGCTGCTTCTTTTAAGGGGAATCCAGCAATGGTTCCAGACCATGCGTGGGTGCTAATCCCTTCAGTCTCAAATCAGTCTCCAGACTACCCTCTGGAGTACCTCAGTTGGTACCATTTGAAGTACTTCTTGCTTACGTCCCAACCGTGTCCCAAACCTCAGTCTAGAAAACCTCTCCAGGGACCTGCTCGTTTGTCGTGGTCGAAGCGTCGCGGCTTCACTTTAACCGACCTCATGCCTTTGGAATACCAAATACACAAGCTGTGTGTGCGTGAAGTCTTGTTTTTAACGGGATTTCTTCAACAGACCTTGAGAAAATGGACAAGCTCACACAGCGGGTGTCTTCAGAGATAAGCAATGTGAGGCAAAAAGGAATGAAACAAAAAAAAACTTGCCGGCCTACGTCTGCGCCTCGCTCCCTCGCAAATGCCTTTTAAAAGTTCAGCGTAGCCAGTCAGGCGGAATGCTGGAGTTGCGCCGCAATGTTTTCTAACCTGAGGCAAAATCGACACCAATCCGCTGGCAGCTGCTACCTTGCAGAAGGCTCTCTCTCTGGATCTGGGAGTGAGAGAGGACAGATGCTCGTGCGGAAGTGAGACAAAAAAAGATGTTTTTTTGTTTTTTTAAAGGCAGCCAGAGTGTTCTGGGGTATGATGTTCAGATGAACAGCATCTGGGACAGAGGGTGACATTTTGTGAGACACACCTGGTTTCACCCCCTTTTGACTGTTTATGCAACTTTTGCCACACCGTGTTTCCAAGACTATGTAATCGTTTTACCTTTAGATGTCGTACTTTTCCACTGTGTGAGCCAGCTTGCCTGTATTGCAACGGTTGGGCGACCGTTTTTGACAGCTACGCTATCGTTAGCACTGAGTGTGGTATCCATTGGCAGCTATTTGTTGTTAGTTGGGACAGTGTTAACAGAGGAAGGAAGTATTTTGAAGTTCTTTCGCTCTTCCCTCCCCCTACTGAGCTTGCCAGTGAGCTACGGTGGCCTGTGCACCCAAACCTGGATGCCTTGTTCACCTTCTTCTTTGTTGGTTTGTTTGGAGATGTGCGCTGTCACCGCCGTCAGGCAGCAGGATTGTCCACACAGGCTTTCTCTTGATATATGGAGGTGCAAGATGGCAGCTCACTGGGGACAAGACCCTTGCTCCATGTATATTCTTATATATAAATAAGAACCTTACTCTCTGTAGGAGAACCAAATGACTTTCATTGCACTGTGAGGATACACTTTATGAATGTATTTATAGACAGTATATTAAGCCTATATAAAAATATGACAATCGTAAATCCAGCCAAATATTACACACTGGACCTTTAACACCTAAAATGGCCCAAGGAATCTGCTCAAACATTCATTCGAGTCATGCTACACCCAGAGTTGCTCTGTGCACTGCTGTCCCCACCCGGGTATCTCGAACTTATCACCGCAGTCCCAGTAGGACGGGACAGAGAGAGAGACAAAGCAGAACAAACGTAGCAGAGGAAGGTCAGCGCTGTCACAGCCTGACGGTAATAGTACCGCATTTTAGTTAACGGCTATGGCATCACGAGCCCCTGGAGGCCCTTAAGTGTTTTTCCTGATAGAGGGTTGTCGGCTGGCACCGGGGAGCCGTGGAAGGAAGCGCTCGCACACCGAGAGGGAAACACCCCACGCTCTTGTGCGACAGTACATATCACTGCGCTGACAGCTAAGAGTTTCATATTTGCAGCCTTTTGCTTGTTGCTGTTTTTTAATCTATTTGTTAGTTTATATATTAGTGAAGTGCAGCCGCCCTTAGCCTTCGTATGGATGGACTTTAGAATGGCTGTCAGAAAGCAAAGACAGAGGACGTGATGGGTCAGAAAGGATTTAGTGTACATGTACTTTATAAACCTCTCCAGGAAGTTGGATCTACCAGGTGCGTGCAGAGGAGCCACTTGTGGCGCCGTCTGCAACATATCTCAGTTCAACATGTTAACGTGTTTCACACTACCGCCGGTATACATGGCAGACATGAGATCAAGCAGAACATCAAAGAAGATGGATGACCAGAAAGAAATGTTTTGGGCTTGTTCGGTTTTACAAGTGTTCCTTTGTCCATGCAAAAAAGCACTGTAGTGTAAATGCCAGGCCTGTGAGTGGCGCTGTAACACTGGCACAGAAATACTCCACAAACAGAGCGTAAGAAGGACATACGCTTAAAACACTTGTCATGTAAACTAGATCTGCCAACCTGATTTCTAAAATGAGCATATTTCGATTCCGTACGGTTAAAAAAATTCACCCACTTGAGCACATACCCTGAAACTTGCCTTGTAGTGGACAAGGCCAGTGTCCTTTATGCACTACACTTTTATAGCTGGGACTTGAGTGAGTGCATGGCCATGAGCAAAGCTCTGGTCGGTATTGATTTGTTTGCACTATGCAATGCTCCTAGATTCCACCGACGTGTGCCTGCAGTTCTTAACCACCAAGATCCACCAACTCATAGTTGGGACAGTGAATCCTGCAGAGAGACGGATAGAGAGAATCAAGACGTAAAAGTCAATCATACCAGGAACTTTATTATTTAACACCTCATATGCAAATTACAAACAGCTGTGGACGCCGTCTTGATTGGAGTAGCCTTTTCAAATGGGGCACGTGATTGCGTTATTGGGACCGGTGCCACAAAATCCATGTCGAGAAAGTGTGAAGGGTGCAATCAGTGTTAAGTGGGGGAACCTTTCACTCCAAGGCAACTCCTTCAGGCTCCTCCTTTCTGTCTTTATTATTTGCGCGTCTCCTTCGGCACTCGCAGCAGTCCAATGAAATATTCAGGCTTAATCCCCTCAAGCTAAATACAGGCTGGATGTTTTTTTTCCTCTGAACGCACTCTGCCTCTTTTTCGCTGCCTCTCTATAGGTCTGTATGGCGGACGGATGGATGGATAGTCCCATGTTGCAGATTAATGCTCCTGCGTCCATGCAGTGCTTGCCTGTGCACGCCGCGAGCACTGCTACCAATGATCTTTACAAGGCAGAAACCCCATTGAGCGTATTTGTAACCCAATCAGACGTGCATTCAATGCATTTGTCTCCTGTTCCGCTGTCTCTGCCGCGGCCCTCCCTGCAAGCTATTAAATCGACTCGGCGACATCAACAATGGAGCCCTGCGCGTGATTGCAGCGTATCCGTCGTGCGCCAGCAGGTGGTGAGCCGACAAAGAGAGCCCCAGTCAAAAAGGTTGCGTGCGCTGGCGCTACCTTGTCATTCAGTTAATGACCCTAACGTAAATGCGAAGTCAAGTCAGGCAGAGAAGGCGTGTGTGTGTGTGTGTGTGCAACGTTCACAGTGCACGTTTTTCTGTATCTCCTTGAAGCGACGCTTACGGTTGTCGGCCCGAGACGAGCGATGTGGAACTCCAGGTAGCAGTCTCGTCGCGAGTCATTTCTCCAAGAAAGTTTGCTGCCACATTGCTGTTGGTTTTGGCCAATATTCCGAAGCTGCTGTCATTCGTTGACGTAACCCTCGCAAGTCTGAGCCTTGCGTGCCGAGCACAAAGCAAGGGCGGGTTTGCTACCACACAGGTTTTGTACGGAGCATTTTTGGGGGTTCTTTTTCGGAACGATCAAGCGTAAAGAGAATTTCAAAGGAACTGATGACGCAAAGAGGAAAAAAACCTAATTTCGCAAAAGAAACTACAAAGAATACAGACGGGAACATTTGGAAACATGAAAACCCTGAAATGTTGAAAATTTCAGACTTGGTTGTCGGGAGGAGGGATAAAGGGGAGACGTCTTCCTTTCATGTGCAATTTCAGGTGACCATGCCTTTGCGGCGTCGGGCGGGTGGGGGGGCTTGATGGGCAGTGCTGGCTCCTCTGAGGAGCATTGGTGAAACTCAAATCTGGCCGATGATGTCGACGGCGAAAGTCACAGGAGAAACGGCGGTGAGGTGGAGCTCTCAGGCTTATCAGCAGAGGGAAAAGGGGGGGGGGGGGGTAGTGGGTTTGACTTTGACCCCAGAGTTGACCTCCGTCATCAGCCGCCAATAACCATCCCGCTGATTAACACCACACATACCAAATAACAGGGCCGGTGTTTCCATAGAAATGTACCTGCCGCTCCAAGGGTCACTCTGCTCGAATGCAAAACTTCTTCCATTTTTTTAAACGTAGGATTATTTAAAGGCAACAGAATCCGACGTTGCCGACTCGCCTCATCAACACCCTGCTATTCCCTCCTTGCCTTGCTGCATCAATCAGACGTTTCAGTTCCCGCACAGCCAGACCAAACATCAATCACGCGTCGGGACCTTTGCTAAATGCAGATTGCCGTGTTGGGGGAGGTGCTGGAACCCTGTAGGGGAGCCGGAACAGCTTGTAACGTAACGTCTCGCCTCGTGTTGTCCAACGCTTTTGTTTACAAGGCACTGATCCCTCGCTCTGTTGTACATCACTCAAAATTACGTGACACAGTGTCCGGCATTCGGAACTCAATTGCAACCCTGCTGATTTACAGAGTCTGGTATAACTCCTGGGAGCCGCAATTAAAATTGAATGAGACAGGGAGCAGGCATGGAGACAGCAGCGGCTGAAATTGGTCCGACTGTATTGTACAAACAGCAATTTATCATGAGACAGTGAAGGGTGGGGGGAAATAAACGATGACACTTGGAGCGCTGAGGAGCCGGCCCCCTCGCCGAGCTACTTGGTATTCAGAGCGAATTAAGCGATTCCTCGCCGGAGACGTGTTGCTCGTTTGGATGCCGAATATTTCAGCGCTGTTTCGACGGTGGATCGAATGGGAGATGAAAGGCACGACGTGTGGCAGAGGTCAGGGCCTCCAGCCCGCCACTGGGAGTGTCGTTTTTCACTTGGTTATCAGGTCTGAGGCTATTTGGGTGGAACCACTTCTGGCACTCTTTTTCATTTTAAGTACATTCAAACTGTTGAACTGTTTTTGGACATGAATGAATTTTAAAGCAGTATTCAAAGGGTACATTTGCAACTCTGGTTCAAATTACTTTGCCAGCCTTGACTTGAGCCGATTCATTCTGACATTCTGTAATATGTCTTTATATGGTTGAAAAATGTCAAAGATTCAAATTATGATGCACAAAACAATAATAAAAATGTTACACTATCATTCATTGCTGATAGCACAATATCATAATGGTTAGACCAGTGGTGAACTGGGACTGAGCCAAAGAATTAAAAGTCATTTTCATGGCTTCAGTTGACTTTGCCTCTAAAAAAAAAAAAAAAAAAAAAGAAAGAAAAATTGTAAATTTAGTTTGTCACCATAAATTCTGTGTTCCAGTTTAGAATCTGATGTCCAGACCCACTTACATCTGGTTTGAAAGCATGACATGTCCTTCCTTCCCAAAGCCATCATGGCAACAATCAAAACATCAATGTCATGTACAGCGCGATGCACCCATTGACTTTGTTTTCGTTGCTTGTCGACTTGAAAAGACGGGACAATCGCGTTTGAAACTATCTCTTCCCATCCGCTCGCTAAACACCACTCAACCTTTGGTAAACGCTTAAATAACAGCAAGGCTCCTTGTTCCCATTGGACTTCTCAATTCATAATTCATACCATCTGTTATTCCTGTCTAAGAGCCGTAACAGCGCATGGACCTCGGTGGTCTGCGGGTCTTGTCACAACGTTTGCGTTCATGCGATATGCAGGTGGAAGGTCAGGCAGGATTCTCATCGAAGATTCAGCGACAGGAGATAGTGCATTACATTTACATCATTTCAAATATGGAATTATGTTATCGTGGCCTATTTACACAGGTGGTGGTGGTGGTGGTGGTGGTGGTTTTGTCAAGCTGTTGGATGAGGTGCAGGGAGTGACGCCTTGACCACTGGGAAACACCTGTGGTTGTCCAAGGAACCTGGGTGGGAGAATCAACAATAATAACTGCAGTTATTTTGTCCAGTGGTCTGTCACTCTCCATCTTACTCTGAAATGGTATGTCTTGTGGTTCAACGCTGAAAAGACAGAGGAATCCATGAATCTCTGCAGCCTGTGCCAAATGTTCAATATCAATACTTTTTGCCTGCTGACTGCTACAGCAGTCAAAGGGTGAATTTGCACTGTTCTGAAATATCCCTGTGAATCAGTTAAAATGGTTAAAACAAAAAAAAAAATTGAGACAGTGCGTCATCAAAGTGAAATTCTCATCAGGACCACTAGGCAATGGAAAAGGTTGTTTTTTTTGTTTTGTGTTTTTACTGCTTTTTGTCGAGTGTGACTCTCCCTGTTTCCTTGCCGAGAGCCCCGCTATGAGGCCGACAAACCTCTTCAATAGTGAGCGAAAGCTGTGAAACGCACAAATGTTTGGCATCCACCCTGACGCGTTTGCTTTCACGGGTGGCTGTGATCAGCTGCCGTTGGCCATCGACGACTCCAGCAACAGGACGGGTCTGTTCCTACCCAAAAAACTGGAGCGTTCTCAACTTGGAACATGGCGTTACCTCATTTGAAATGGGAGGCACCACCTCGATCATCGACCCTCTGCGCGTCCGACGGCGCTGAGTTATTGAGAGAAAATCGATCTCTGATCGAAACCCCAAAACCTTGGCAGCCCAACTTCCCAGGCAGAGACTTTTCCTTCCTCGAAGGCTGACAGCCCATAGTTTAATCTCCTCCCTCTCCGCTACGTCTCTTTTTCGTGGTCGATGGCATCGCCGGCGGAAGCCCCTGAACGAGGGCACTGGTTAAGAGGGTTGTTGTTCAGCGAGGCCGTTTCTTGGCAGTGAGATGGGTCCATTTCGGTTTATTTAAAACCAGAACTGTTCTTCACTCAACAGCCACAAATTTCAGCCTCTGAATTTACATCTGATCATAAGAGCCGTTGTGTGTTTTGCGCTGGTTTGGAGCTGTATTAATAAATAAAAAAGAACACAGACACAATTTATTATGTTGTTGTATGTATGTTGCTGGAGAGTAACAAAGTGCCCGTTATGTTGCCAGCTTTGTTCCTGGGCTGAATGTAAAAGTACTGAGCATACTTTTCTTGGTGGAAGAAGAAAGTATGTCATTTTGAAAAATCACACACTGCTTTGTCAGAGGGCCCAGAGTGAATCAGTCACTACAAACACAGTCAGATGACAAAGGTTGAATAACTTTCTAGACTTCTTTTTTTTTTTTTTGCATTTGTTTGCAAATCATTGAGTTCCTTCCATTTGTGGAATGTATGCAAAGCATTGATTTATTCATTGATTAATAACTCAGCTTGCAAAATGTTCTGAAGCGAAATTAAAGTAAACTAAATGTAAAACAGTGTTGGTTTTAAAAGCTACGGTCGGGGGGATTCTGGGAAATTAATGAATGACAAACAGCAAAGTCACTCAGACGGAAAGCAGGGAGTTATTGCCCCTTGATGCTGTGTGATTGCTTTCAAAATTCAGCCGGACCCCTCTGCCTGCGACAGATCACTTTCACATGGTGCGTTAAGTGGTGGAGGGCTGATCAGTTGACTGTCCGAATCCTAAAATGACTCCTTGGTCTCTCCATACAGTCGGTCGAACTGAAGGAGGTCCAGTTTCAAGACGGTGAAAGAGTCCAAATAAAGGTCGTAAGTGTGTCGGTAATGTATGACACGTTGGCATATGAGTAAGAACACAAGTTGGCAGCCCGTAAAGGTGAGTATTGCAAAAACCTTCCAGTGTGTTCAAAATAATTAAAGTCTGGCCGTAGTTATAGAAGAAAATATGCGACATACTGGAAGAACCGAATGAAGTACTTAAAACTCCAGTTCATATTTTTCATCAAATTCAGCTCTGAACGTATCTTGTAGACCTGAAATAATAGTTTGGTTTTGGTTTCTATTTATTCAAAGGTTAAGTGTGTAATATTTGGAGATTTTGAGAAGAAACGGCCGCATTAAATGGTTACATTTTAGATTGCAGTTCTCACACCCTCTCACACTCCCTCTCCCGAGCTTGCCAGTAGTGGCACACAAACGTGGATACCTCGCCCACCTTCTTCTTCGTTGGTGTATTTGAGAACGCTAGCGTTTACCCTTGGTGTGTCGGGTGGGCTGGATTGTCCACACAGGCTTCCTTAGAAATATGCAAGATGGCATCTGCTCCATGGATATTTTCATGTATAAATATGAGCTGTTCTTTGGATAGGAAAATCAAATTACTTTTATTGTACTGCAAGTATACTTTTTTATAATTGTCTATATGGGCAGTATGTAAAGCTCTTAACAATATAAAAATCGTGAATCAGGCCAAATTTTACACACTGGACCTTTAAATGAACTGGTGGCGCACACTGGCTGCTTTGTGGAGTTGGTTTGTCGACTACTTGTCGCGTTGCATCTGCTTTCCTGTATCCTTCACAACTGCCAACTCCTCGCGGCGTTAAATTTAAAGGGCACTTCCACACTTCTTTTCCTCTGAGTGGTGCAGTTTGCTCGAAGCTGACTCCTCCGTCTGCGTTGACGGCCCCGACGGTGAAGGTGGCTGGAGCTGCGCACAACACGGTGGGTAGAGCGATTCCACCTGCATCCCGGCATCAGGCCTGAACTCAGTCAGTCAGTCAGTCAGTCAGTTAGATGATTCTTTGATTAGAATTAGAATGCCTTTATTAAATCCACGTTGGGGGAATTTGCATATTTACATTAACAATATTGTGCAAAGAGAAGAAAAGCTATTGTGGTTATAAAGAAATAAAACAAAATCTTCACAGAGTAAGAAAAGAAAAACAAGATATTTACATCTTGTGGACAGTTGGATTATTTACAAGTTATCTCAGTAATGTTGATGTGAAAATGAGTGTTTTATTGCACCTTTTTGAAATGTAATCCTGACTGATGATGAGCAAGTCCTCTTGGTTCCTCCTGCTGCACGTGTCATGCTTTTCTCGTGTGTGTGTTTTTTCCGCTGTCCGGCTGCAGCTGCTCACTCATCTTGATTGTGAACCCACAGCCCCAGTTTTCTATGATCATACGTGATGTGTGGAACAGAACGAACTTGCCGAGGGGGGAACAGAGTGACTCTCCAGCGGCAGAGGCAACAGTGTCCGGGCCGGCTTGAAACTAGGCCAGGTACGTCCTTCCTTCAGGGGAGGGCAAAGGTTTCTCCCCACTTTCGTAAAAGGTAGGAAGAATGAGAGGAGTGCAGGAGTATGCGATGCAAACTGATGTAAATAAGTAATGCACCCTTTGAAAGGCTCCACGTGGTTAACCCCAGACAGGGCGCAGGACTGCCCTGTTTTCATTCTCCTTTGCTGGCCTTGTGGCCATTTCAGTGTATCTCAACGCTACCAAGGCGCTGCTCTCTTCAGTTTTGGCCCTCACATTTTTCCTCTTGCAGTAGAGAAACTGGAGAGGGACCAAAAAGAAAAAAATGATGTGACAGCCCCCCAAAAAAAAAAGAAAAATAGTCACATAAACGATATAAGTGAACAGAGTGGGCAGCTTACTCCAGGTTTAAACTTAATAGTGGGAGCCAGCTGGAGAGCAGTTTAAATGTTCCTTATAAAAGTTTCATAGCTGGTACAGAAATCGGACGCATCCCGAATGTTGTTAAAGCCACCGCAGAAACCTTCCTGGCCCCAACCGCTGGAAGAAACAAACAGTTTGGATGTGTTTAAATCCATAGATATTAGGGACCGATAGGCTAATAAAGCAGAATCAAGCAAGGTGAAATATTTGGCTAATTGGGTGAATGGCTGTCTTTCTCATATGCCCCAAAAAACTGTCTTTCTAGTCATATTTTAATTTTTTTCTATTATTAGTAGAAGTAGTAGTAGTATTGTTAATTGTTAGCTGTTTCTCCTTTATTTCCCCCAATGGGAGCAACCAGCTCAGGCCATTCACTTGAGATTCAGATTCAGAATACTTTCTATTGCTCAACGTTTACGAGCGCTCAGTGTTCCACTTGACACGCAGTGACATCACAGGAGAGAAACACAATCTGAGGAGATTCTAGCGACAAAGGATTGAGTGCAAACACAAGTGTGGTCGGACAGACGACGGATCAGATTAGCCCAGCGAGGCTGAGTTAGCCAAGCCTTTGCCTCATCCACTTTGCAGCAGGAAGTCCCAAAGGAATGTAGCATACACCTTTTTTTTTTTTTTTTTTTCTGCCATTTGTCACTGGAAAGGCGATATGTACTGAAGATTTTGCTGAGAACATTTCCGTCTTGCGCTAAGCTATATTACGTTGGTATTTCGGAGTGATTAAAGTTTTTTTTTGGAATTCTTTTGTCCTCGGACAAAAACAACATACGAGATGTCGATGTTCCAATTTTCGGACATGTTCACATTTTGCAAGGAACAGCTCTGTTTCGTGTTAGGCTATGCCAAGAAGGTGGTTTCAATGCATTTCAGACTTAAAGTAGGACTCAAAGGAATTTGTTTTTGTTTGTTTGTTTGTTTGTTTGTTCTTTGGGGGGGGGTTTCCCCTCCCTCCACTGATTTTTTTATTTTTATTTTTCCAATTTTCGGACACGTTGTGATTTTGCGTGGAACAGCTCCATCTCATGCTAAGCTCCGATACGACATTGGTTTCTGACTCATTAAAGTATTTTTTGGAATTTTCATATACTTGGGGAAAAAAACAGCATACTATAGTGTGATTTTTTTTTTCTGGACATGTTGAGCAAAGAAACACTGCTACGAATAAAGAATACAATCATGTTTAATGTAACTTTGTGCGCACCCACATATACATGTGCAAATAACCTGAAAGTTGGCTAAATTACTGTCTTATCATAACTTAGAAGTAGTTTCAGATTGTTTCAAAGTTCTGTTTCACATAATTAAATTCTCTTATTGTTCCTTCAAATAGGTTTTATGGTGTCGCTGTCCATGATGCCTCCCACGAATTCATTCGCCTCCCTAACCAGGTTAGGAACTTGTCATTTGAAGGGAGCTACTCAGTTTCTTGAGTTACAGTCTGGCCAGTCGTTCTTATTGCCTTATGAAGCTCCATGATGATATTAGATGAGGGCATTTGTTTGAGGTCTGTTTGTTTTTCTGTCTGTCCTGAGATACGAAGCCCGGACCGTCCTGCTGCTCCTCCAGGATGTCCAGGCTGTTGCCAGGTTCCTCCAGTGCATCCCGAGTCCTCCTCCAGATGGGACGCGCCAGAAACAACCTGCCCAGAAGAGAGTCTCATTCACAAGGCTGTGAAATGCGTCATTGCAAGCCCACAAAGTCATCCACTGTGTATACTTTGTCTCGTCTCTGTCAGTTAAGACAATTGTGGATGATATTTTATTATGGAAAAGAAGAGGCTTAAATGTAACAAGTTTGAATCATTTACACATGGCATGGATTGTTAACCATTGACAATGACTGTTTTTCATTGGCCCTGCGATGAACTGGCGACTTGTCCAGGGTGTCACCCTGCCTTCGCCCTAAGACAGCTGGGATAGGCTCCAGCAGACCCCCGTGACCCTGAATAGGAATAAGCGGGTATAGAAGATGAATGAATGAATGAATGTTTTTCATTGGTCCCTCGGACGTGGCTGTGGCCACCACAGTATGAAGTACTTATCTTGCGAATTTGATTATGTTTACTTCTAGTAGGACTTGTCCTTCGTTTTTGCCGTTCTTTTTTATGCTAAGATCTTTTATAGGTTGATCTAAGTCTTGACAAACCCCTGCCCCAAATAGGGAAGCGCTGTAAGAATGCTGTCAATGACTGTTGCTTAAAAAAAATGCTGTTGAAGTCACAAATATACCCTCCTGCTTTTCACAACAAACAAAAAAAATAATAATAAAACAATAAGTGGCTGTTTATTTATTTTTGGATCGGTAGGTTATGGTGATGGACTTTAGAGGACAATTATTGAATATTTGATATTATTATAAAATAATAGACTTGTAGAAAACGGCTACAACAGACTAATAGGAAACGACTATTACAGAAAAGGTCATAATAAACGTCTCAAGAAAACGATTATAATGGACGAATGGAAAACGACTTTAAAACGTCTTAATAGAAAACGACTACAATAGACTAATAGAAAACGTCTCAAGAAAACAACTATCATAGACTACTTTAAAAACGACACTGAAAACGCCATAGGCCGATAGACAGACAAGGACCATCATAGACGAATAAAAAGGACTTGAAAGCGCCTGAAAACGTCGCGATGGAACACGACTGTAACAGTTTACTATAGAAAAATATATATCTAAACATAATAGACTAATTTACTACTAGATGATTTAAAAAAAAAAAAAAAAAGACAAAAAAAAAAAGACAAAATCAATCAACTTTTCCTTGCACAGAATCCAAGAATCGTATCTCACCCACTAACACCTTTGTCGTTGTCAGGCAGACAGACCACTGACAGCTGTCAATACTACGGTGGCCCGGGTGGTGAAGATTTTGGCTCGTCCAGTTGAGACGCCGGTGTCAGCCTGTGGAACAAAGATCATTAGACAAGTTACCCCAAATTGTAGAAAATTAGAATAGTCTTATACTGTCATACGTATACATGCCTTTTCCCGATTCTTCTACGCGTCTGCACGGTCTTCTTTGTGGTCTGATCACGCCCTCTAGTGGGTTTTGTTGATCACTGATACATCCAGTAGATTTCCTCAAGTCAGTGGTAAAGAAGTTAACAATACTATAAAATAAACAAATACTGATAAACAAGTAAACAACCATCATCATTCATGGTGTTTTCCAAATTTATTCAAAAGTGGATTCCAGTGTTCCAACATTGTCCATTGTAAGCAGCTCTTCTGCGGGCCGGACCGCAACCCAAAAGAACACCTTGGGGAGTGGCAGCAAGACTGTCAACGAATCCCTGGAAGTTTATTTCTGGAAAATGGTCAAAAACTCCTACAAACAGTATGTATATATGTATATGTATATGTATATACATATAAATACTGCATATACATATACATACTGTATATACATATACATATATGTGTGTGTGTGTGTGTGTGTGTGTATACATACAAATATATATGTATACATATACATATATATATATACATATACATATATACATATACAGATACATATATACATATACATATATATATGTATATGTATATGGATGTACAAGATCAGAACACACCACTCTCTGTAGGGAATAACCGTAATACTGAGGCCACACTAAAGGTTTCAAATGAAGGAAAATGATGTGACAGAGGCGTCTGTCAACAAAAATGATCCAACTTCATAAATCAAGTAAGATAAAAAGAAGCCCCATAGGCCTATAAACTTCTGGGGCCAATTTCAGGTAACAACTACCGCTATAAATTATCTACGTGCCACACACACAATCAGGGCACACAGTGCCAATCACACAACACCATTATACAGTTGTATATACACACACACACACACACACCAATCTATTAAATAGAAACAAATGAATAAAATAAATAAAACCACACTAAAACACAGCACTAGGAACTTCTGAGAAAACCAATAGATTTAAAAGATGAATAAATGGGAGCAGATCTGAGCTGGTAGTGGACGTCCGTCCTACTGTTTATTGTGAGAGCTTTAACCCTGCAACTCACTCTGGCCTGTCTGCCACTCTTGCTACTTATATGTCTCTCTTTGTCTCTCTTTCTACAATTTTTGTATTTCCTTCTCACCCCAACTGGTCATAGGCAGATGACGGCCCTCTGGAGTCTGGATCTGCTCTAGGTTTCTTTCCACAGGGAAGATTTTCCTGGCCACTGTCGCACTTTGCTTGCTCTGGGGGCCCAGTTGGTTCCTTTTTCTCTGATTGTACAAAGCGCTTTGAGACGCTTTTTGGATGTGATTTAGCGCTGTACAAATAAAAGTTGATTGAGTTGATTGATTGATTATATTGATAGTGTTGCTCCTGCTGCATTGTGCACAGTTACATTCTGTAAAAAAAAATATATATTGTACATGGGATTAACACATATTGGAGGAAAAACAGTGGCTGTGAATTGCACACACTGTGCTCATAAAATTAAAAAAAAACAAAAAAAACAACAACTACTGCTGGGTCCTAGTGTCCCACCATGTTACAGTAGCTTGACATTTTTTCACGCCGAGCTAACGCCAAACAGCATCCGTCAGTGATAGTTAGGAGGCGTCAAGAACAATATATAAACTACCACAAGAGGGCAGTCAAGCACCGCACTGAGTTCAAGCTATTCAAGCTCTCAAATACGTGTGCCACATGTTTCGGCATCTAAGACCTCGGTTTTCAACTTACTTCTTTTTCAAATGCTTCGAAGGTTATTCTATTGGTTTATAACCTTACCGGCTAGACGTTCCAATTAGTCCCAGTCATCCGTTCTCTGCGTTGGATGAAGGCACGAACTACACACAATATGAACAGAACCACTTGCAGAGGCGGTGAAGGAATCAAACCAGGCTATTTCACAAACTCCTAAAAAATAAACTGCAAAGATTATTTCAGATTTTATTCGATTGAGGGGAGGGGGCTTCTGGAAAATACAATAATTCCCATGGTACACACAGAAAGCACATAAATGGGAGAGCCATGGCAGATAGAGACTTGGGGGGGGGGGCATGTCACCTGATGCCACAGGGGCGGGGAAAACCCTCCATCCACACTGCCATGCGCTCAGGGTCACACTGTGCACAATTTTGAGGAATCAGTGAAAGCACACTCTAGTCATTGTGTACACAAACAGCTAAATGATTGTACAAAAAGGAAATAATACAAAATACAAAAAAAAACAAAAAACCAACAGGTGTCAAGGAGAGAGGGGAGAAGAAAATAAAACCTGCTGCCAGCATAAACCATAAATATTCAATATTGATGCACGCTGGTAGAACAAAAATTGCTTCTGTAAACATTTTCAACATAATGTGTGCATTGCCGTTAAAAACCACTGAAAAACCACTGCAGTCGTATATTAATTAATGTTACATGATTATTATTTTTTTCAAAAAAAAAAAAAGAAAGAAATTGGACTTAAAAAGGAAACAAAACTTCAAAAAATATCCCATCTGGTTCACGCCGTTCAAAGAGGTTTTACTTAACACTGTGACGTGAACCTTCAGAACAGATCTGGCAAAGTGTTCCGAGCCTTTCGTTTTTTTGTCTAAAAGGGGGCCGACAATGCGACATATATATATATATATAAAAAAAAGCGAGACAAACACAAAAGTCAACAATGGAAGAGAGAGAGGAGCCGGTTTTTGAGTTGTGTATTTGTCTATTCAGTGTGAGCCAAGGCCAACAGTTTGTGTGACGCTGGAATAAATGCCACAGAAGCGGTCCAATCACGTGTCCGGGTCGCTAACCTGGTTTCTCCAGTACCAGACCCAGTCAAGAGATGATCTGTCTCAACCACCCACTCCCCCCTGTGGAGTTTTGTGTTTCACTTCCTGTCACTTAGGGCATCCGTGCTACGTAAATGGCCACCTGCTAACTCTGCACTGCTAATTCATTCACAGTTTAATCCTAGTCCTACCTATAACTGGTGCCAAAGGAGGAATACACCAGTTAAAACAAAAAAACCATCACGTTCAGGCGTCTCACATTTCAGGGTCCTCGTATGTATTTAAAGTTGAATGTTTTTTTTTTCACCAGAAAAGACTGCTGAGCGGAAATCCCTTAATCATCACATGAGGAAAAATACAAAACTCAATAGAAATCGGCTTGACTGTTCCTTCTAAAAACATCTTTTAAAAAGGATGCATTCGTAATTTTTGAACCGTGTGCAGCGAGTCGTATCGAAAATATACAGTGTATGGGGAAACAAAAGGTTGTCTGTGTGGAAGACGCCGGGACAACATGTCGTGGTCATGAAGTGGGGCGGTGAGGAGGTGCGTGTGTGGGGGGGGGGCTACTTCTGTGCAACGCCGCCTTACAGTGCGAGAGGCAAACTAGTGTCCGTTGAACCGAAAGCCCCGCTGCATGGTTTTTGTATGTACAAAAGTGACGTTGTCCGCGTACCCTGCTCTGCGACAAGTATATCAGGAAGGTCCCTTAATAAGCCCCGCGCCTCGAAGGGGAGAGAGAGAGAGGAGGCTGCAGATTCAACTGTCCAGAATTTAAAAAAGAATTACAGGAGGGTGGGGGGGCAAAAAAAATAAACTGTGAGCGAGCCACTAGTCGACGGGGGCTAACCGCTAGTCGAAGGGAGCTAGGTGCTAGTCGACAGGAGCTAGCTGCGAGTCAACGGGAGCATATTTGCTCGTTGACGGGAGCTAGCCGCTAGTCGATAGGACCTTGCTGCTAGCCCATGGGAGCGAGCCACTAGTCGACGGGAGCTAGGTGCTATCCCACTGGAGCTAGCTGCTAGTCAAGGGGAGCTAGCCGCTAGTGAACAGGAGATAGGCGCTAGTCTAAGAGTTTGCTTTGACCGGAAGGGGTTGAAACGCAGCCGCCACTCAAGGCGCACTGTGATTATTGACCTGTTACAGCGCCCCCTAACCCCCTGTGGTCTCATCACGGTCGGCTTTCGCGTGTGCACGGCATTTTCTTTTTGACGGGCGACACCGATGACGGATCCCGCAAACATACGGAGCAGCAGGATCGGCGCAATTTTTTTCAGAGGCTGCGTTGACAAAACCCTTAGGGGGCGCTGTCGTCTTCCCCCCCCCCCATCCCCCCGAGTACAACGCATTCACACAACACGCACACGTGCACACACACAATGATCCCCTTGCTTTCGTGATTACAGTCCAGTCAGTTAGTATCGTTTGCCCCAAGCCGGTTTTTCTTTTTTTTTTAGCCGTTCCCGAAAACAGGACGAGGCCTCAGCTGAGGCGCGAGGCGCTCCTCCCTCTTCATCATCGTCGTCGATATCGTCATCGTTGTCGTCGTCGTCGCAGAGTCACAATCACCGCCTCTAATCGGCCTGGGAAGGACGTCCACTACCAGCTCATCAGGGAGGTGCGTCCCAGGGTCATGAAGTAAACCTGGCTGGCGCCTCCTTGGCGCACAGAGGCGAAGAAGACCTGCGTGGACGAGACGGCAGCAGAGTCAGGAGGACGCGTCCAAGTACTAAAACATTGTTGCTGTACTTAATTGGATTGTTCAGCTTTTTACTTTTACTCCCGTCATTAGTACACAAACATCTGCACGTTCTGCTCCTTACGTTGGAAAAACATGCTTATTGTTAAAGCAGCTCTCGGTAACTTTGGTTGGAAATGGCGGAAGTGACAAAGTAAACACGCTGCAGCGCCTGTTTACTGATGTGGGGAAATGCAAACAGTGGCCTAGCTGGAGCGCTCGTGTGTGTTCAGGAAAAACACCAATATGAAATGCAAAACAGACATTGACAATAACGTCGTAGCAAACGTTCAACACTTGTATTACTTCGTCTTTCATCGCAGTTACAGCCGAACAGAACAGAACCTGTACTTCCTTACTCTTCTATTCTGTCCATAGAGATGTAAATCATTGATTTTCCTTCCTCTCTTACTCTATAACTATTTATTTTTCATTCGTATCATTTTTTTCTTTTCTTTATTTTACTGCTTGTTGCTGTGATTGTGTACATTTTCTCGCCGTCACGGAGCAAAGTGCGCTCACCTTGTCATTCCTCTCGCACAGGAACTTGAGTCTCTGGGCCCTCTTGTGCATGAAGACTCCGTCCAGGTGACCCGTCTCCACCGAGCGGATCTCGATGGCCTTCTCCCCCCAGCCCATGATCTGGTTTGACCTAATGTAGGCTGTCGGGACGGGAAACAAACAAAAGCAGCGGTTGAACTGGAGGTGGGGGGAGGGGAGGGTGCGGTTAGTGCTGCAGTCAAGGTCGCACCGACCGAGACCAAGACCAAGACCAAGACATTATCAAAACTAGAGAGCGTCGAGATAAAAACCACAACAACTTTGCTTCATAAAACTTAAATTTAAGATATGATGCAATATTTGTAACTTTATGTAATATTTGTAACTTTATGCAATATTTGTAACTTATCCATATTCCATAAAAAAAAGTCATATTCAGTATTTTTATATTTATTTAACTCTTCTTTTACTGTATATTAGTAATGACTTACTATTTCTCTACCTGTGTGCTGCTAATTTGTTTATCTGTGTGCTTCAATCTCTTCTATCTGTGTGCTGCTTCACTTCATTGCTGCTGGAAGTTTTAATTTCCCTGAGGGAGTCCCAAGGGGATCAATAAAGTTTGTCTAAGTCTGAGTCTAAGTCTAAAATTGAAGAAAATAAATGAATTAGGTGTAATTTCACTGGAAATTATGGCATGTCAAGCAAGAAACATTGAATGTCTAAGCTCAAAACCAAAAGTGCACTCCTCTCACTCCTCTCACTCCTGGTGGTTGTTCTGCATGGCTCTGGTGATGAGGAGGTGAAACTTTCTTTTCTGGTATTATCATTGTTTATTATCGTGTCATTGCAGCGCTGGCTGGGTCTCGACTGGTCTTGATCAAAAAAACCCAAGTCCGCCCAATTCGAGACCGAGACAAGACCTCGAGTCCGAGACGAGACCCTTAGAAAGTGGTCTTGAGACCGAGACCAACCTCCAGTACTACAACACCAGGTTTGGTTCCCGCCACCTACCCACTGAAGTCGGCATCTCCCCCCACTGCAGCACCACGTCCTTGGTGATGCGTCCGTACGTGTTGACGTAGACGCCCTCGTCCTCGTAGCAAACCAGCAGCTCGATCCCGTCAGTGTTGGGCAGGATGATGATGGCGTGGCACTGGATGCTGGTCTGGATCTTTAAGAGGGGGAAGGTAGGAGGTGGGGGAGGGGTTAGAACAGGGCTGTCAAACTCAAATACACAGTGGGGCCAAAATGAAAAAACTGTCCAACACTGAAGTTTGTTGATAAAATTAATATCAATTAAAAAGGTTGACTGTTCTATCTGGAGGAGTCCAGATAGAACAGTCAAAAATAAATAAATAGCAACAATAAACCAATTAAATAATAATAATAATAATAATAATAATAATAATAATAATAATAATAATAATAATAGTAATATCCTTCATTGAAGGTGCAACCACTCAAGCCCAAACCTTGGAGCAGCCAGAAAAAGTGCATCAAGAAACTGTTACTTATAGGCTGTGTCTCAATTCAGGGTCTGCATCCTCCGAAGGATGGAGGGCGAACCCAAACCCGCCTCCCCGGTAACCACATGGGACGGTCGAGCCATTGGCGTATTTCCTGGTTGCATCACCGCCGTTCCCTACTGCTTGCCAACCCCAGAAGTGACGTTTTTTTTATAGCATCACGCCAACCATTGGTCCGCCATCCAACCATGGCGTTGAATCTTTAAATAAGTAAAATCCCAACGGTAAAAACTTCATATTTACTGAATATTTGCAGCAGCACGCAAAGCATCCTTGGATACAGAAGGACGGGAAGGATAGTAGCGGTGCATCCTTCAAATTGGCTAAAATTAGAGGGCATTTGAAGGGTGCATTTGGAGCGTCCTTCGAATTTCAGTGAATTGGGACAAGGCTTTGCGCAGTGCGGTGACACACCTGGCCTTCGAATGCAGGCTTGGAAGGACGCAGACCCTGAATTGAGACACAGCCGTAGTCTGTTGAAGTAAACAGTCTGCCAGAGTAGCAGCAGAGCATTCTGGGATTTGTAGTATTAGCGGTGCATGCGCTGTATAATACCGGCGGGCCCGCAGCTCTAGTAGTGATTTTGTATTGGCCTCACGGGCCAAATGTAATTACACTGTATACATGCACTTTGTTCATTATAGATTCAGATTTAAAGTAGAAATTTATTGTTTGACAGCCAAACTGAACAGCGATGAAGCCGATGCATCACGTTAACGTTTCACAGTAAAATACAGCACATGGAAAAACTAAACACAGCCACATTGTACATTAGCCACCACCACCATGCAGACGCTTTCGGCGTGAATTGGGGCTGAGGAACCTACATGCGTGGGCAGGTAGATGTCGTAGACGGCACCCGAGTCCACGTCCACGGCGTGGAAGCCGGAGCAGGAGCCGTAGATGATCTTTAACCTCTGCCCCTCCTCCACCGTCAGGTCCACCAGCAGGGGTTTGTGCACCAGGTCGCCGAAGGACTGCGGAGAAGGCGAACAAAGCGATCAGCCGCCGCCGCCGCCGACAAATCGTCTCCGACCTCGGAGGGCCGACTGGCTTCCAGGGGTTTTGGTGTTTTTGTTTTACCTTGAAGGCCATGAACTTGTGGTAGGGTTTGGGCGCCCAGGCGTACACCTCCACCGCGTTCTTCAAGGCCAGCACCAGGAACTTGATCCTCTCGTACTTCACTGGGAGGAGAGAGAGACGTTTGAAGGTTTGAATGAGTTGTCAGAATAATAAACTATGAATTATTCATGGTCTTGCATGTTAAAATTCATAGATACAGTACACCTCAACATATTGGAAATACTACTTCAAGTAGAGAACAAAAGTCCAGTGTTCATTTGCAAATGAATACTGTAAATGAATATTCACTTGGAAATGAGGAGGAAATAAATATGTTAAGTGTCTTATTAAGTAACTCGAGAACCAATGTTAAATATAGATGTGTTTCTGATTTGGTAGGTAAACTGAGGAATGGGCTCAGTGAGCAATGGAAAATAAGTAGAAAAAATATTAAAGTATATTAAAGCAAAAAATATGATTATAATGAAAAATGTGGGACAAATTAGTTTTTCTTTTCTTTTCTTTTCTTTTCATGTCAGTCAATTGCACAGGGTTTCAGTCTTGTAAATTGCAAGCCGAAAATAAACTATTGTCTGACGCCCAGCCCAGCCGCCGACCAATCTGGGGGAGAGAGGAGGCGAGGGGGGGACCTACCGACTTTGTAGTGGACGCAGCCCTCCAGGTCGCCCACGTTGACCCAGCCCTGCTTCTTCTCCACCTCGGGGTCGTTGTGCAAAATCTTGTTCCTCAGCCACGACAGGTAATACACCCGCAGCTTGTTCTTCTTGCCTGCAGGGGGCGAGCAAGAGAAGATTAAAACTGACTGTATAATACTTGAAAGCAAACGCTGTATTTTAATGCCGTCGCTAAATAAAAACTGTTGAAAATATAAATCTTTATTGAACTCCTCGCGCACCTGATATGGTCACCAGGACGTTGAGTCCCTCCAGGACGTCCATCTGCTGGATGCGCCTCCTGTTGATGAGGGGGTAGACCTTCCCCTGGCCGCTGCGGTCCAGCAGCATGAGGCCGCTCTCGGTGCCCACCAGCAGGTTGACCCCTGAGCAAAACAGCCCCGTCAGAACATCCACTTCACCATCCACCACAGGTGGGAGATAAAGTACAAGCGCCTGGTTACTGGACTCCAGTAGATTTTTCAGGTATCTCAAGTTTACCTGAGTCTCTTTTTATGATGAGTTTTTACTTTCACTCCCTACATTTGTACACAAATCTCTGCACTTTCGATTCCTACCAAGGAAAACCGTGCTTGTAACCTTTATGTTTAAATAGATAAAAAGTCTGTTCAAAGTAATTCAATTATTATTTAAAAAAGAAAAAAAAAAAACTACAGGACTTTTTTGCAAAAAGATAAACAATTTATTGCTTCATTAATGGCAAAAAACAACTTCAGTACATTTCAGAACCGGCGCTTTCTTACTTTTACTTGAGTAAAGGAATTTTGTGTTTAAACAAGTATCAGTAACCTTTACATAAGTACAGAAAGTGAAGACTTCTGCCCCCTCTTGTCTTGGGACTGACTCACCCCACAGGGCGGCGCACAGGATCTCCGAGTTGAACCTCTTCTTGTACTTGCGGATCTCGGGCGTGTCACTGGGTGGGCGGGTGTTGACCGGGTTGACGTTGACCACCGAGCCCTTGCGGGACGGGTCGGACCGCAGGGGGTCCGCCAGCCGCCCGTCCTGCCCGAACGCTGCTGGTGGTGGGAGAGGAGGAGTGGCGTGAGCGCCGCGACGGCGACGGGTTTTTAAAAAAGGTTTCCACCTCGGGTTCGGCCACCTTACCCATGTTGTTGAGGGAGCTGCCACTGGAGGGGGAGATCTGGAGCAGGCGGGGGTCGATGAAGGGGGTGAAGGACGAGGAAGACTTGTGTTTGGACATGGAGTTGCTCTCAGACTGGGACTGGCGGACAAGAGAGCGTTTTTAGAGCCATTTCAACGAGGCCACAGCTGGATCTGGAGTTCGTTGAGAAGACCTCCACCTTCACACGGCAATTTGCAACCCATTAATCTGACACTGTGATTACGTGGATTACGTGTTGGAGAGGCGGGGGGGAAAGACAACCCAAGTTCAACCCAAGTTGCAGCGAGTGGGAGGAACAACACAGACAGTTTGAGTTAGTCTTTAGTGAGGAGAACAGGAGCAAGTGGGGAAGCAAGAAACGGGCCCCGCTGTCGTCTCCTCCTCCTGCGGGTTTAGCTCCGCCTACCCGTCGCTTCGGTCGCACCGCAGAGACAGAGCAGACAAAGGTTGTGCAGCAGCCGCGTCGCGTTTCGCGCCCTCGGATTCAAATATCCGTGTCTGTCACCAGGGGGCGCCGGTGTTAGCAACCAGAGTGCATGGAGGAGAGGGATTGGCATGGGACGGAAGGGGGGAGATGAGGGGAGGGGAGGGGAGGCACAAGCTGGAGGGTGGGGGGGTGAGGAGTGATGCAGGATGGAGTGCAGAGAGGCTCCGGCCAATCAGCAAGGACTAGACGGCTGGCAGGCGTGTGCGCGGACGACACCCAAGAGCTGCTGCAGCTGCTCGGTCACATGAGGGGCAACAGGTTTGCTGCACTCCCTTGAAAGAAGACATTTCCTCAGCTGGCCTCGAGATACACATTATTGTTAATGATACTGATCTAGTTGAAGACCCATTAATGAGTTCTCAATGATGATTTAAGGTAGGAAAAAAAATTCTGATTCTGAATCTGATGCAGTTGCGCCATTTTTCAGAAACTCAGAAAACACACCTTTAGGGGAGTCAGGGATTGGAAATACTGATATACACTACCAGTCAAAAGTTTGGACACCCCCTCTGAATTGAACGTCTTTTCTTTCACTCTCATGAATATTGACATTGCGGTTTCTCACTGAAGGCATGAAAACTACGTATGAACACGCATGGATTTGTGTTGTAAACAATAAAAGTGTAAAATGACTCAAACATGTTTTATATTGAAATTCTTTAGCCACCTTTCATAAAAAGCAGATTTAGACTAATTTAACATGTTTTTCTTTGCTGCGTAATGACATACATCTTTATCATATACTTGATGTCTTCAGTATCTATCTGCAGTGTAAAAAGCTGTAAAGGTTAAAAAAAAAAACATTTTTTTAAAATAAAAGAAAACTGCATGAGAAGGTGTCCAAACCTTTCACTGGTGGTGAAAGTTTTTTTGCTATCTTCTCTCAAGAAGGACCAAAAAGAAGAAGGTGAAGCTATTATGGTCTTATGGTGGTTATTATCTTCAGGAGCAACTCATCTCCATGTCTGCCCGCGCACACTTGCAGCCACCTACTTCTTCCTGTTGGAGAGGGGGAGGAGGAGGGAAGGTGGGGTGGAGGGGTGATGGCGACATACCTCGATGGCAGTGTACTGGTCCAGGGGGTTTGGCGGGAACATGGCAGGGCTGGCATGGCTGGATGACGAGGGGAGGAAGGAGGAGGAGGAGGAGGAGATGGAGATGAAGGAGGAGGAAGGGATGGTGGCAGAGGAGGAGGAGGAGGAGGGGGAGGAGGGGGAGGGAGGGGAGCGGTGGCTCTGCTGGATAAGGTCGGGCAGGTGGTGCACGCGGCCGGCAAAGCCATTTTTCTCCGGGCTGGCGGAGGGCGCGAGGCCGACCGGCCGCTTTGCGTCGCCGGCGCTCTGGAAGCGAGAGACAGGCACACGTGGGCTGCAGCGAGCGGGCAAGAGGGGGGGGGTGGCGTGACAGGTGACAGGTCGGGCGACTGAGGGTGGGGGTTCGGGGGAGTGGGGGGGGGGGGGGTTACTCCTAACATTCCCACCAGCACCTAAATGCAAACTATAAACCCCCCCAGCGTACATACAAGGTGTGTGTGGAGCAGAGAGTCTAAAATAAAAAAAGGCAGGACGACAGAAAGCGAGAGGAAGCTCCGTGACGTGAAGTCTCTTCGCCAGGGGGGAAAGCTGCGTGTAACAGACAGGAGTCAGGAGTCCTACTGAAAACACGGATTTTATCCCCACAGGAGATTCACACGCTGCATAGTACAGTATGTGGCGGGCGGCTCTCCACTGAGGCACCAGCTGCGTTTCCATGACCCCTAGAATTGCAAAACCTAAATATCGCAATAAAAAACTGGTCGTGGAAAAACCTCAACTTGGAAAAACAAATCTCAAATGTGGCTAAAAGGTTTTGACGCTTTCATGAGGAGGTTTTTCAGACGCATCCATACAGAGGTTTATCACAAAAGTGTCTTGGAAAGACTTTTCTTGCAGTTACACGTCAGCGGACGTGACGTACGGGGTCACACGTGACCAGTTCACTTCAAGTGACGATGCTGCGTCATGATTGGATGGAGGAGACAGAATATTTTTTGCAAGTAATCAAAGAGAAAAATAAAACAACCATTCAGGATGGCAAACAAAACTGAAATGCAGATTTATCACAAATGGTTTTGTGCCTGTGTCCTCCTTAACGCTGTGGTCTCACAGGACGAGATTCTACAAAAATTACAGCTTACGCACTCCACTCCCTTCAAGGGAAACGCCTGCAAATTGCAATTGTACTTTGTGGAAATTTTAGAAACATCGCTTTTATTTTGTGAAAAACTGTCATGGAAACACAGCTGGCATTTTATTTAGCTGCAATGACCCTGTCTGATGTTTACGTTCCAAACATGTATTTTAAATTGTTTGTTGTTTTTGTCTTTACACAGAAAAAACAATAAATACGTTTTTTTGTTGTTGTTTTTTTAAAAACGTGTCTACGGCACAGAAAAGGTTGGGGGGGGTCGCCGACGTACAGGCGGTGGTCAGAAGTCTGGACAGCCGAGCTGAGCTGCGCCTGCGTCTCACCTGTCTGATGACCAGTGTGCCGTCCTTGGAGGGCGTGGCCCCCCGCTCGCTCTCCAGGTCCTCCACCAGCATGGTCTTGGCCGACTCCGTCTCGCCGTTGCTCATCCTCCTGTAGAAGCCACGGGAATATCTGACGTCCGCGACCAGACCGCCCATTAAAGCAGACATGCACGGTGGTGGTGGGGTTTGGGGGGGGGGGGTTATGCAACTATTGCGCGTTCGTCAAAAGTAACAAACCTACCCGGCCCTGGAGTCCTCTGCGCCCGAGGTGGACTCCTCGCCCGCCTCCTGGTCCACCTCCTCGTCGTCCTCCTCGTCGGTGGTGCCCGACTCCTCGCTGGAGGAGGAGTAGTCGGTGACTTTGTGGGGGGGCCGCACATCGTCCACGGCGCGCAGCTCCTTGGCCAGAGCGGTAAGGTCCTGGGGGGCGGTAGAGAGGCCGGTGAGCTCAGACTGTTTATCAGCTTTGAGGCCGAAAGGTCTTTTACACACGCAAAAATGCAAAACAAAAGTGTAAATGCAAAAAAAATAAATAAATAAAAATAAAAACTCTGATCGACACTCTTCCACGACTCAGCAGTTTTATAACTGAAAAAAATACACTCCCGTTCAAACGTTTCATTTCAGCATTGAACCCCATTATAATCAGCTTTATGAAATAATCTGCTCGAAGAACATCACTAGTGCACCAAAATCAGGGATGACTGACAGCTGTTGCTTTGAATGTCTGATTTTTAGAGAATTAATATCAAGTCATATATGAATAACAACATATGAATATCAAGGAAGTCAAATTCTTTCGTGAGGATTTCTCAAACAAAGGTTGGTATCATAATCAGAGCTGCTAAACCATGACTGAGTAAACCAAGCATCATGGTTCATATGTTGGGCTTTTTAAAACAGTCTAGTTTTAGTGCGTTTGCACACTTGGAATTCTCTCAATGACTTTTAATTAGACATTGCAAATAGTTTTCATTAAACACTGAAATGTTCCCATACATGTGAAGCACATCTTGACTGATTTCCCTGCACTCTAATGATCAAAGAGGATATAAGCTCATGATTTCATAAAACTGCTTATCATGGGGTGCAATGCAGAGATGAGTCAGTGACCCCAAACCTTTCAGTGGTGTCCATAATAATAATAATAATAATAATAATAATAATAATAATAATAATAATGTGTGTGTGAGTGGGAAGAGCCCTTCGCCAACATGCTGGACAGAGCACAGGCTGCATTCCAACGTGCCGGAGTTCCCGAGTGTGAAAAAAAAACTCCACCAGAGGCAGCGGAGGGGTGGGGGGTTGTGGTGCAGGCGTGAGGGATGCTGCCAGCAGGGGGCGATCAACACCGTGTCTGTCCCAACAATTCTGGGGCTTCAACTTTTCTGTCTTTTTTTTTTCATTCTACACGATGCGAGGAGAGCAGCGTGCAGTGCGCAGGTCTTACCGCGTCGCCCTGCCGGGTCCCCCGACAACAGTGACCGTTGGGTTTGTAAGGAGCCAGCAAACACCAGATGAACGGATAATTAGTGGAGAGCAGGGGGGGAGAGAGAAAGGGGGCGTGTGACACGCAGATTAGGCGGCTCTGGACTTACCGCCGGTCTCGTGGGCCGGGCGGCGTTCTTCTCCTCCGGTTTTTTGGCCACGTTTTCGGGCCGCTGCAGCGGAGAGCCTTCGGATTTGGAGGAAGCTTCGGAAAGGAAGCAAACGGCAAAACTCATTCGGGTAGATTTGGTTGCAGTGGACACTGGAGACAATCCTTCCCGTCTTTCTCGTCACGTTACAAGAATTTTTTAAGTTAAAGTTTTGGTTAATTTTTTGGGGGGGGTTTTTTTGGTCTTAAAATTGAAAAGAAAAAGGTGCGGCCGAGTACAGTACCAGGGGACTCACAGCGTGGCCTGAAGCGGTCACTGGGACTGGCCTGGGAGCTGGAGTTGGACGAGCCGGACGAGCTGCCGCTGCCTGGTCGGGGCTGCAGCTTCTCCACTCGGTCCCACAGGGGGCGCTGGTCCACACTGCTACAGCGCAGGGAACAACAGCCTTTCATTTAAAGGCCACTCGCCACTACCAACATAGGTATTTGAAAACATTATTTATTATTACATTGTTATTATTTTTTTTTTGTAGAATTATAGTTGTACATGTGTAGCTGAAATTGTATGTTTTGTTTTACGTTCCAATCAATCAATCAATCATTTGCAGCTGGTGTCGATGTGTAAGAGTGAGCGCTGACCCGGCGGCGCTCCTCTGGTTGGCCGGCTGCGACGGCAGGGGGGACTCTCGGCGGGACAGGACCGGAGACCTGGAGGTGGTCCTGACTGGGACCTGGAGAGGAGACACAAGCCAAGACCTTGAGAGAGCAGGAGGATGAAGGAGGCTCCCCGAGTGTTGGCAACGTAGGGGCCATTTTCCTGTGAGTCGACCTTTCAAAAGAACTGCAAAAATATATGACTTAGTTAACTGAAACCTGTAAACCCCCATGGATTACTGAGTTATATTTCATCACTCTCTTGGAAAACTCTTCCTTCACCCCATCGACACACTGGAATCATTTCTAAATGTGTCTTTTTCTCCACACGACACTTCCAATCACAGCTTCAGAAAAACGATGTTGACGCGACGACTACTACTACTACCGGAAAGCGCCACCAGATGGCATCATTACACTCACCGTGGATCAGACGACTGAATGCAAATGAATGTGAATACTTTGCTGAGCGAATTGGTCTCCTGATTGAGAAGAAATTTTTAGATGTTCAAGTTAAATTCATTGAGTTTACTCGGTACGATTTTAAGTCAGCCAATGCTGTTGACACAAAAGCCAACTTTGATGACTAATTAGTGAACTTTTACACCAGTTTCCCTCAATATTGCGTGTTGCACGGATGCACTTTTTAATTCGGCAATAATTGGTTCATTTAAAGTCACGAACGGTTAAATGAGCCTTGAGAGGAATTTCGCGCCACCGTCGATTGGCCAGTGTCGATGGTAATGAGGCTGGAATGCACGCAGACAGACAGAGTGTGGTGAGGTGAGTGGCATGATGGGAAGGTTGAAGAGGGGAGGGTATGAGGAGGAGGAGGAGGAGGAGCAGCAGGAGGAGGGAGCCCGAGCAGCGTCTTACCTTGGGCGGCACCTCCTCACCGGCGGCCTCGGCCCTAGACTGGGGGTGGTGCAGGGGAGGCTGGGGTTGGGGGTCAGTGCGTGCGGGCGACGGGTGATGGTGGTGGTGGTGGTGGTGTTGGTGGGGGTCCTGGGAGCGCAGGTGGAGCTGTGCAAAGCTAGTGGCGACGCCGCCGGGCTCGCTGAACGACTGCGAGCGAGCGACCGCCGGCGCCGTTGGCGGCGGAGGAGGAGGAGGAGGAACAGGAGGAGGAGGTGAAGAAGAGGAGGAGGAGGGGGCGGCGCTGTTGCTGCTTTTGAGGGCAGCCAGGTGGGACCACTGGACCTTGTGGGGGAGGCAGGGAGGCAGGGAGGGAGGGAGGGGAGGGGGAGGTGGAACAAGCAGACAAACAGTGAGACATGAGGGAAGATGTGCGTGTGATTGTGTGTGTGTGTGTGTGATTGTCTGCGTGACCACGTGCACAACCAGTCAAAACTCTGGACGCACCTGTTTCCTCTTTATCTTTACTGCTTTCTACACTGTAGATACTGAAGACATCAAATATATGAGCAAGATATGTGGGTTAATGTGGCAAAATGTTCAATGCCTAAATATGTTGTTATATATACTTTATATGAAGGGTGGCTGTTCTAGATCGTCTAAAATATAAAACTTGTTTGAGTTATTTCACACTTTTTTGTTGAATACATATTTCATATGTGTTCATTCAGAGTTTTGATGCCTTGAGTGACAATCTACAATGCAAATAGTCATGAAAATGAAGGGGAAACCAGCAAATCAGAAGTATGTGTCAAAACTTTTGACTGGTGTGACGTGTTTACAGTAAAGACACACACATACGGAGGAGGACGCGTGACACAAATGAAGCATTCTGGGAAATCGTCCGAGTCCGAGCTGATAAATCGCTGAATTTGATGTACTGACAAGCAGATACCGTCTGATCTGAGCTCCTTGACCCCCATTGGCCTGGGGTCAGGTGACCAAAAGTGCACTTTTTTTCTTTTTTTTTGCTGGCTCACTTGGATGCACCAACACCTGACATCGGTATCGGGACCGATACCAGGGTCGAATACACTACTCATATTGTAAAATATGTGCCGGTACCATGGGGCGCCGTACGCACCATGTTGGTGACCCCTGCTCTAGAAAAGCCTGCTGAGGAATGTTGTGCAAATGACAGAACAATTGTGAAAAAAATCAAAGTAATTGTATAAAGTGTAATGGCCTTCACAAAGTACTCGGTGTCGGTCCGTTTGTTCTGAAAGTTAGTGGTCTGGATGCATCCCTTCCCGCTAGTCGCTCGCACTGAAGCAACACCAATGAATAAAACACACGCACCCCTTAGAAGTGTGTCTAAATAGTGGCGGCAGGGCAGAGAAGCAGTAAAGAGGAGTTAAAGAGGAGGAGCAGGAGGAGGGAGGGAGGGAGGGAGGGGAGGAGTTACCTGAGGCTCCATGGGGCGGTGCATGGCGGGCGCCTCAGCGGCGGAGCCGGCGCCGTTGGAGAAGGGTTCGGAGGAGCGGGGGGGCAGCGGGGGCTGCTTGGGGGCGGGGGCGGTCTGAGGGGAGCCCTGCAGGTTCTTGCGGTAGCGCTCGTCCACCTGGCCGGGTTCGGACAAAGACGGGAGTGAGGCTCGACGGACGGACGGACGGATGAATGGAGACACGTTTGGTGCAAATTTAAAAACAGGCAGAGGGGAAACCTCTTGTTTTTCTTTTTTGGCTAGATATACTGTATATACACACACACTTCCCATCAAAAGTCTGGACACACCTGTTTCTTCTTTATCTTTGGATTAGATTAAATTAGATTAGATTAGATTGAACTTTATTGATCCCAAATTGGGAAACTAGACTGTTCCCGCAGTCAAAAAAACAATACAAAAAGAGAAAATAGAAGAATAAAAATAAACTATACAGGGGTTACAGTTCACAGTTAATTATTTTACTACTTTCTATACTGTAGACACTGAAGACATCAAATATGACCAAGATATGTGAATTAATGTGGCAAAAGAAAAGTCAAATATCTAAATATGCTATAGTGTTGATGCCTTCAGTGACAATCTACAATGTAAATAGCCATGACAATGAAAGAAAAACCATTCAATCAGAAGTATGTGTCCAAACTTTTGACTGGTAGTTTATATATTTTTTGCTGCTTACATCACCAACAAACTTTTTCCTTTACTTGTACTATTTCTTTTGTACTTGCAGCGACAGGTCAAAGGTTAAACATATGCAGCGACGGAGACACTTGGCATGCTGGGACGCCCTTTTATTTTTTTTTCAACTCGGAACGCCCGTGCACGGAAGACAAAAGTGGAGGCAAACACGCAGCCGCGAGGAGGTGGTGATGGTGGTGGCGGGAGGGGCCGGGGGGGGTTAGTCAGTCTGTTAGTCCTCAGACATCAGCATGGCATGCACAGCCCCCCCCCTCCTCGGTGTCGAGACGACAAGATCGACCGAGTGCAGAAATCTAAATCTTAAAGAGAAGGCGCTCGTTTGAAAAAGCTCATGACGCTGCATCCACTTCAGGGGAGTCAAGAGAAACTGAAGACGGCAGACGAGAGCAGCTGCAAGCCGGGCGAGAGTTTGACTTTGCGGCGGCCCTGCTGGTTCCATTCAGAGAGGCAGCGATGCAAAACGGGTGAACGAGCCAGAGCGCCCAAACCAGGGCCGTCAGGAAGGAGGCGGAGCAGGAGGAAGAGGCGGGGCTGAGATGGAGGATCACCTCTTTTATAGGCTGAGGAGGCTCGGAGGGGGGCTCGGGAGGCGGGGCGTCCGCCCGGGGGTCTTCCGAGGGCGTGGGGGGCTCGGCCTGAGGGGGGGGGCACGCCCCCTCCTCGGCGGCCCGGTCGAGGACCTGAGCTTGGGGGGTGGCGGCGGCGGCCAGGAGCCCGTCGGGGGGCAGCGTGGAGGTGCGCGCGGGGGCCCGGCCCTGGTCGTCCGGGGGTCTAGGCTGGCGCTGCAGCGACAGCAGGTAGGCCTGCTCCTGCTGCAGCCGCTTGTGCAGCCGCTCGGCCTTGCGCTGCTCCTCCAGCTCCCTCCACTTGAACTCCTGCCGCAGAGTCAGGAGACGCCGTCGGACCCTTTAGAACCCGGGCACGGCCGCGACACGCCGAGCGTTTCGGACCGCCGGCTTCGACCCGACTCAACAATATTTGAGGAACACAATCCTAAACCCTAACAATGTTAACGCGGCCTGGATTAGATCCAAAAAGCGACTTTGAAGTATTTTCACGTTATTTTCCTGGAACACTGACTCGACATTCCAGACTGTGAAGGTTGCCTGTTTTTTTTTTACTCTTTCCTTCCTCTTTTCTTATGCTGATGACTGTGTGCTGCCATTGTGCTGTATTGTAACATGACCGTCTTGTCACTGTTGCTCTGTACTGTTGCCGTTGATCTCCTGTTAAAGGTGCTGTGCCTGTAACAGCTGGCAGGGGGACCACCAATGTAAACCAGCCGTGGGTTGAATTTGGGTACAATCACGTCCCTGCAAAATGGGGTGCTGCACACTGTCCCCTTGAAAAATAAATCACTTGATATCGAAACATTTGAAATCGCTGAGAAACTTCAGCAGTCGACTTGAATTCCTTCTGCTGGAAAAAGCAGCCATTTCTTTGACGCATTTGAAGCTTTCTAACGTGTATTTTACTACTGGGTTTTGTTCTACAAGCTCGAGAATCGCGACATTACAGCAGCAGCTGCAGAAGCCAAACCTTCTGTTGGAAGGGGTTGCCACTCATTTTCACTGACAAAATTGAAAAAGATTTCTTGCGACCTTGCATGAAATTTCCACAACCTTGCAGCAAACCTATGAATACAGAATTTTCATACTTAAAAAACGTGAATCTTTGCCAATTAGCTTATGGTAACGGTAATTGCTAAAAACATACATACTAAACTACACAGGGGAACTATTCGGCTAGGCTAATTCTCTTCATGGAGTCGTAGCATTGTTGGAGACAGGAGACGCGGGGGGAGGGGGGAGGGCAATGCAAAAATTCCGCTAGTTCGTAAGGGGCAAATCGTTCAACTCTGATGACTTTTCCACAACTTTCAGTGATTTTACAAAAAGTCAGTGACTTTTCCAGCCAGCAAAAACAACATTTTGCAAATTCCACGACTTTTCCAGGCTTTCCACGACCCTGATCAGAGTTTAAGATAAGCCGTGACTTATGATTGACTGACAACTAGTTGAGCTGAAATGTGAGCCTGGGCTGCAGCTGTGGGTGAGGGTGAGGGTACTGACCAGCAGCATGGCCTGCTCGCGCAGCAGCTGCTCCTGCAGCATCTCCAGGTGCCTCTGCTCCTCCTCCAGTTGACGCCTGATGTACTCCTGCTGGTCCGGTGGGGGGAGGGGGGGGGACAAAAAGAAAAACACACACAATGAGCAGAACGTCCCCCACTGCCGGCCGCCAACCTTCTATCCAACCCCCCGCTGCCGCCGCACCTGCTCCCTGTCGTTCCGCCTCTTCTCGTCCTCGGCCCGCCGGCGCTCCTCCTCTTCCTTACGCCGCCGGTCCATCTCCTCCATGCGCCGCTTCTCCTCCTGCTCGCGGCGGCGCTGCTCGCGCTCCTGCTGCCGCCTCATCTCGCGCTCGCGACGCTGTTGCTGTTGGCGGAGCAGAGCAGGGCGTTAAACGCGTGCACGCGCTAGCGGCGGCGCTTCCGGCAAGAGGCTCTACCTCCTCCAGCCGCCTCCTCTGCTCCTTCTGCTGCTCGATGCGCTTCTGCCGCTCGGCCAGCAGCTGACGCTTGTACTCCTCCTGCTCGCGCAGCTGCTGCTCCTGGAGGAGCTGCTGGCGGCGGAGCGCCTCCGACCGCTCCTTGTTCTCCTGCTGCAGGCGGATGAAGTCGCGGCGCAGCGTGGACTCGCCCGGCACGTTGACGATGGAGCTGAGGTGAACAGGAAGTGGAGCAAGTTGGTGGTTTTCTCATGGGGGGTGGATGATTCATTCATAAAATAACGCTACGCGCTCGCTACATTGTTTTTGGCAGCATCTGAAAGTGTGGGCAAATACTAGCTTTGTAGCTTCTGCCTAGTCACACACACACACACACATACATATGTATGTACATAATAATGTATGTATGTATATAATAATGATGGTATAATATAATATAATACAATTTTGTAATATAATATAATACAATATATAGATACATATATATTATATTATAAAATTGTACTATCATTATAATCAAATAAAACATAATGATAGTTATAGTATAGTAACTATCAGTAACTATATAGTATAGTAATATATACTATAATAATAATAATAATAATAATAATAATTTATAATTATTATTATTGTCAATAATATTAATTATATCATTTCAATATGGCACTCTTTTATAATTTGCATTCTATGGTTTGCAGCTAATTATATTATATTGTATTGTTTTTAACACTTCCCATTGCCCTTACTTTTACTTGCCACATTTTAAATATTTTAAATATTTTTTTTCAAACATATTTTATTTAACTTGAAACTTCTTAAAATCTTTTGAAATCTTCTTTCATTAAACCTAATATTGCACAAGCATGTCGGCTTCTGCCACGTAACGTGACAAATGAACAAATCTTTGAATCTTTGGATACTGAAGAGGAAGAAGAGAAAAAAAAAAAGAAAAGTAAGTTTTCACAAAAGAGGGGACGTACCTGGGCTCTCCTTCCTGCTCCGGAGGATCCTCCTCCTCCTCCTCGCTGCCGCTGTACTCGTACTCCGTCTCATCTGCAAAAAATGGAAGGCGGAGAGTTGGGACGCACTTCACAGAACCCCCTCCACACTCCTGCGAGGGCCGACGGGCGACGCACCTTTCTCCCCCCTCTTCTTCTTGGTGCGGTCGATGTGGTCCTTGAGCTGGATGCGGACCTGCCGCTCGTTGGGCTGGTCCCGGATGAAGGGGTGCTTCAGCAGCTGGTCGGTGGGCGGCCGCTGCGTGTAGTTCTTCACCAGGCAGCCCTCGATGAAGCTGAAGAACTTTTTGGACCTGCCGACGGGAGTCGAGTCAGAGCAAAGTTGCGCGTGCGATGCCAGGTCGCGACCTCTGCGGGGACCACTCACCACTTCTTGGACTTGAGCCTGGGCGGGGGGTTTCTGGGGATCAGGAAGAGTGCTCGCATGGGGTGCATGTCACACAGCGCTGGGGAGGAAAGATGAAGGCGGAATGAATGATCGTTGATTTCGTATGAAAGACAGACACGCAAAGGAAAAAGGTCAGAGGCTGATAGATTTGCCACGGTTACATTTACAATCAATCACGGTGTTTGGGACAAGACCCTATAACTGAGACCATTTTTTGGTGGACGTAACTAAGTCAACAATACAAACAGTAAAACAGGATGATCTTGCATTCACGTCACTGTTCATACTCTTGATTAGCAACGCAGTTTTATAAACAAAGGTCATCAACGAAAGCGAGAAATGATTGATAGCCTAAATTCAGCAATGAATATAGCAACTTAGAAGTCGTAATTAGTATTAAGTAGTAGAAGGGGCACTTTAGGTCTATATGGAAACTTAGCTTTCATTTGAGCATGTACATGTACACAAAGCCTCAAAGCCACATGAACACAACCACTGAGGACCCTTTGACTGCTCTTCAGCGTGGTCCATGCCACGGGTTGCTTAATGTGTCTAGAACAGGCACGGGGAAACTGGGGGCCATATGCGGCCTGTTAAGCTTTTTGAACTTGGAAGAAATGATATTAATAGTCATTAAGTCATAAAATAGCTGCGTTTCATCCTTTTTTTCAGCGTTTTAAGAGTCATTTCAATAGAGAGCAAAATATCATCGCGCTTCAAAAACAATGATTCTGTGGAAACATGTTTTCTACGCATATCATGATATATTTTTCCTCCTACGAGGTGGCTCATCAAAACACTCCATCCATCTGCTGCTGCTCCGGCCCCTCTGTCACATTTTACATTGTGGCCCACCAGTCAAAAAGTTTGCTTGCCCCCCCCCCCGTGTTCTATCATCACATCTCCCTTCTCCTTCTTTTAAACATTTTCTGTATGTTACCACGGAGCAGGTTATTTGGTTATTTGTTGCTTTGTGAGATATCTGAGAGGTGACTCGTGTCAGCGAGCTGGACACGGCGACAGAGGTGCAGGGGGGGAAAAGTTGGTACTCACGCGGCGCTCCCTCAGCCATCTCGATGGCGGTGATTCCGCAGGACCACAGGTCGCTCTGCCGGGACCAAGAGGAAAATCATTACATCTCTCTAGCTGTGGTTCCACCACCCCTAGAATTGTGCAAAACCTAAATATCGCCATAAAAAAAAAACTGGTAAATGAAAACACCTAAACTTGGCTAAAAGGTTTTGATGCTCTCATGAGGTGGTTTTTCAGATGTATCCATATAGAGGTGTATGGCAAAAGTGTCACAGAAACACTTTTTTCGTATTTACACGTCACAGGACGTGACGTACGGAGTCACGTGACCAGTTCACTTCAAGTGAAATTGCTGTGTTATGATTGGACGGAGGAGACGGAATATTTTTTACAAGTAAAAATAGAGAAAAATAGAACAAACATTCTTGACAGCGAACAAACGCAAATGCAATGCTCGTTAAACTCTCGTCCAGCAAGATTTTACGAGAATTACGGCTGATGAGCTTCACGTCATTCAATGGAAACGTATTTCGTGGAAAATTTAGAAAAGTTGCTTTTATTTTGCTAAAAAAAATTGTCATTGAAACGCATTGCATCATCACACATTGCATCATCGCACATGACTGAATGACACGTTATGACGGTGCGGTGTTGGGTGGTGGTGGTGGTCTTACTCTGTAGTCGTACGTGGCGTCCGGGTTCTCGTCGCAGGCGATGACCTCGGGGGCCATCCAGTACGGCGTCCCAATGAAGGTGTTCCTCCTCCCCACCGTCCGGTCCAGCTGAGCGCTGACGCCAAAGTCAACTGGGGAGGGGGGGGGAGGAGGCAAGCGAGCGGCAGTCAGCAGAGGAAATTTCCCAGCTTTTTTTTTTTTTTCATTGCAGGTCATTTTACTGGAAATAGGAACCATCTGAGCTCCACGAACCCTCCTAGTGGGGTGACTGGGCGAGTAGGCCGGGACGCAAAGTTTGGAGGCTGAGACATAATAAGGAGGGGTGTCAGCATTAATCGCGATCAGAAAGGCGAGGCTAATTTCTTAATCGTATTTTAATCGCTAGCCTTTATCGTCCCTTCCGTTCGTTTTGGATTCACAACAGGGGTCGTGTTCCCTTGATTCAACTTCATTCAACAAAATGCATATGTAATAAATGGGTTTGATCAATCAAAAGTTTTTCCCACTTCAGACACTCTGGTAAGAATATGCGTTGCATAAATGTGGACATAAAAAATTAAAAATATGGGAATCAATACGCAATTAATCGCAGTTAACTGTGGAAATTCAGAGATTAATCGCGATTAAAACACATTAATCGTCTGACAGCCACAATAATAACTCATCCCTCATCATCTTCTTCATTCTCTCCAAGTCTCTGAGGCGGCGGTGGTGGCGCCACCTACCAAGTTTGACTTCGGCGTTCTCCGTCAGCAGAACGTTCTGGCCTTTTATGTCGCGGTGGATGACGTGGTGGGCGTGCAGGTGGGCCAGACCCTGAAGGAGGAGGAGGGGGAGAGAGGGATGAGAGTGGAGCAGTGGACAGGGGGGGAAGAGGGGGAGGAGGGGTGAGGAGGAGAAGCCTCACCCTGAGGATCTCCCTGGAGATGTAGGCGATCCAGTCTTCCTTCAGCTGGTTCCCTTTGGTGTTCTTCACCAGGTCCGTGATGGAGCCGGCACCACAGAACTCCATCACCAGCTATGAAAATGGAAGAGGGGAAATAAACAAGTCAGTAAGTCAGTCAGTAAAAATCAGCGGACCTCTGATGGACCACTAGAGGCCAGCAGACTCACCCAGAGCTGGTCATCGTGTCCCGGCGGGCTCTTCTTGATGAACGCGCCGTAGTAGGTGGCGATGTTCCGGTGGTGGGAGTATTTCTTCAGCATGTTGATCTCCAATTTAATCTCCTCCTCCTCGTCCTGGACGGACGCAAAAGAAACCGAGGCGAACGCACATAAGTGTTTATGTTGTTGTTGTGATTCAGGTCTGGGCACCTTTTTGCAGTCTGCTCAGTGCATTTCAGATCCAAATGACGTAGCAGCCCTTCAAAGGACCGTACCAATGTTTTAATGAGGTTAGGAGAGAGATGGGTAAGATCCATTCTGTATGTGACTTTTCACTGAAAAAAGGGAAAACGGGAATAAGGCAGAAGCCAAAAAGTGGTTTTATTTTCGGGAGCTGGCCACTGAACAATGCAGGGCGAGTCGCACGTCCACGGGGCGCAGGAGCCCTTTGTTTAGAGATTAACGACGCATGAGTGGCTCCCATTGTGGCCCGACGTGTACAGTAGCGTCCCCCCACCCCACCTTTGCAAAAAAAAATACAGAAATATACATCAGATCGATGGCAGAGTCGAAACAATCCTGCCTGCCTGCCTGCCTGTTTGTTTGCTTGCTTGCTGTTTCCTTGCAGCAGCACAGCTGATGTAACAACTGTGGCCTGTGAGCAGCGGCGAGGCCCCTCGAAAACACATGCAGCCAAACGTCAAGACGCAGATCAGCCTCTGCAGGAGGTTGGCCTTCAGCGGAAGGCAAACGTGTCCATGGACTTCAATAAAACAACCGAAGAAGAAGGAGACAGAGGAGAAGGAGGAGGAGGAGGAGGAGAACAAGGAGGAGGAGATAGAGGAGAACTAGAAGGAGGAGAAGAGGAAGATGGAGAAGTAGAAGGAGAAGCAGAAGGAGAAGAAATGTCCCAGAGAGCTGCAGTGATAGCGCCTCGTGTTCACCTCGACGACAACTTGACAATGATTAACGACGACATGCTAATTGCACACATGCGTGGGTGGTGGTGGTGGGGGGGGGGGGGGGGGGTCGAAACGAGCGTGCTTCGCTGTGTGGTTCCGCGACCTCTTCTGCAGAGGGAGGGGGTGGAGGGTCGAGGAAGCTAAAAGGTTGGGGATGTGCTAACGCTAAACCTGCTGAACACTGCCGTGGCTGCAGCAGTGCACAATAACACAAGGTAAATGTAATAAAAATAAAAGACACAAACTTAAATCAGTGTAGCAGCTCACGGCTAACACAGCTAACTTGTCTTTTCTTAAACTAGCTAGCAGCGTCTGCTGCTTCAAACCAGCTTTTGATTGGGTAGCAGCGCTGTATTCCTTATATTCTGCTTCGTGTTTCTTGAGAAGCTGCGGGTCTGCAGCGAAACTCGTAGAATCGTCAGACGGCCGACAAAGTTGTTGTTTACAAATGCGGAGACGTGCAGCCGGGCACAAACCTTCGATCTCAATACGTCACGTCCGTTCAGAGCCCGGCAGTGATGACTCGTGGAGGACAGAAACACGCCTCTTATTTATAGATTGCAAACTATAAATGTATAACATTATTGAGTTTGAACGCAGATGTGCTATGCTGAATAGATATATGCTAATCGGCATCCCTAATTCTATTCTAACATTTTAGCTTCCAGCTAAGCCTGCTGTTGGCTGACAGGACCCGTCCACGTGTTTTGGGAGGGGACAAAAAAAAATACAATCAAACAATGCGGTCTCAGAGGGCGGGGCAAGTCCCCCCCAACCCTCGACCAGCCAGGCAGCACTTCCCTATTGTGACATCACAGAGGGCTGGTTTACAGCTCTGCGATCACAGAGACGTCATCTGTCCAGTCAGCAGCGCAGCGAGGGAGGGATAAAAAGAAAAACACACAACCAGGAGCAAGACAAAGGCATCCATTTTGAGCTGGAGGGGCTCTGGAGCGGTGCAGGAGGAGGAGGAGGAGGAGGAGGAGGAGGAGGAGGAGCGTTTGGATTTGGATGTGAATGTGGGTCAGAGTGATAGCTGAGGTGGGGAAAACCACCCCAATCTGGTGATTGGACGGACTCCGGGGGGCCTTGTTGCTGTAAGCATAATATCCAGGAGTGGCACCAATAGCTGAAGCAAATTAAGGCAAATGCCTGAAAATATGCTAATGAGTTAGGCTAATGCATAGGTGTCAAACTCTGGCCCATGGGCCACAGTGTGCTTCCATTCGGCACCCAAGGCAATACAAAATCACTACTAGAGCTGCTGGCCCGCCGCTATTATGCAGCACATGTGCCGCTAACACTACAAATCCCAGAATGCCCTGCTGGTATTTGAGCGCGTCAATCAGGATGAGACGTTCACGGAGGGATATTACCATTATTATGACTTCATTGGTTTATTGATGTTGAATAAAATTTTGGCCCACTGTGTATTTGAGTTTGACACCCCTGGAGTAGAGAGTAACCAAGTAACTAGTGAGTTACCCTCGAGAACTGTTTCCCGCTAGAGGAAGATATTTTTTTTTAT